>NW_027397138.1:2272198-2460040 GCF_003265705.2 Callorhinus ursinus
GGAAGGAAGGAAGGAAGGAAGGAAGGAAGGAAGGAAGGAAGGAAGGAAAGGTCTTTGTAGACATAGTTAAGAAGTGGTCATACTCGGTTAGGGTAGAACCTAGGGTGGACCATAACCCTAAACCCAACATGACCAGTGTCCTTATAATAAGAGAAGAAACCACACACAGGAGAAAAGGCCGTGTGAAGACAGAGGCAGAGATTGAAGTTAGGCTGCCACCAATGAATGCCAAAGATTGCTGGCAACCATCAGAAGGAGAGAGTCATGGAACAGATTCCCCCTCTGAACCTCCAGACAGACCCAGCCGACATCTGGATTTCAGACTTCTAGCTCCAGAACGGCAAGAGGATCAATTTCTGTGGCTTTAAGCCACCCAGGTGGTGGTAGTCTGCTAGCCTGTTGGTTTGGTAGCAGCTCTGGGAAACTCGGACACAGCCCCATGCCAGGGAGCAGGTGAGCAGGATGCAGGCCGGGTTGCAATACTTTCCCCCACCCTGCCCCCCACCCCATCTCCTGGATACGCTGCCTTGTGCCAAAGCAACCTGCTCAACCGAACAGGGCAACCCTGCTGCTGTCACGAGCACAGAGCTGCCCTGCTAATGCAGGCAGGCTGCTTCTTAGCTTCCCCTTAACTGGCCCACTGCCACAAATCCAGACACACAACCCCCAGGCATAAGATGTACCACGTGCCGGGGAAAGAGCCCAGCACTGCGCCTGCACCCAATTGCTCCCTCAGCCCTGACAGCGCTGTGAGCTCGTTGCCCCGTGAGGAAGCTGGGCTGAGAAAGGGCAAGTCTTTAGGACCTTCGGTCCCCCACATAGAATGGCTCTATAGGCTCCAAGTACTATTCCCTGGGGGGGGGGGGAAGCCAAAACAAAGATTTTTATTAGCTTTTCCTCATTGAAACACGCTCTGTGCAAATTGATGGATTTGGAGCAAGGGAGGAGAAAAGTGTTCCACCTTTGGCAAAAGTCCCTCTTGTGGCTCTTCCTTTGGTGAGTAAAAGGAACTCGCTGTTAAAGACACCAAAGTACAAACATTCTGGGCCAATAAAATGGGCGGAGGGGGCCCTGAGCCGCCCTGGGGCAGGGCCCAGCTCATAAAGGTGGCAGGGCTCTGCTAAAGCACATCACGAAGGGCTTTGGAGGACGGGAAGAGCGCCTCCAACATTTTAAGTGTGGGGCCAAGCATGAAATAGTCATGATTAAGCCACTTAAAAAAAAAAGTGTTTATTGCCAAATAGAAAATAACTGAAATTAAGTAGATTTTCAAGGCTGACCTAGGTCTAGTCTTTAGCTGCTCTACAATTATTTCCTGAATTTCCACCAAGGGCCAAGGCAAAGTGCCTGGAGAAAGGAGGGATGGAAGGGCTCTTGGTTCTGGAAGAAAGGGTCTAAGTGGAGGGAAAATCTCACTGCACAGCCGCCCAGAGGAGCGGCGGAAACGGGGGAGCTTATAATTTCCGCCTCTATCTGTCTTCGAGCACATCTCAGCTTTTAAAATTCCTTCCTTTCTCAGGAGAAACTGATGTTTTCCAGACCACGGTGGACTGACACTTCTCAAACTCATCTTCTGGACATTTAGAATTATTTTTCCTTCAGGGTACAACAGTGGTTTTAGAATAAGATACATGTATTATCGGGAAGAAGAAAATAGCTCTCCATAGTGAGTTCAGAAATTCTTCCCACTTTACACTTTGCTAGAATATAAAAATTTTCCCATTTTCCACATAAGCAAGGAAAACTGTTATAATCATAAATATCTGTGAAAAAAAATTGAGTTTACCTTTCGCAGAAACCTTCTAGAAGACTCCTCTGTCTGCCATGTCTGGTGAAATGCTCTTGCAGTCTTAACCCCGACCTGAGAGAAACTTCAGGACTCAAGGCTCATGGACAAACCAACATATAGTATTTCTTCCAAGTCAAATGGGCAGAAATAAAGTTAACACAGGGAGATGCACAGTAGGGTGTGAGTGTTGGAGAGGGGGGCTGGGAATGAAGCTAACCTAAGTAGCTTGAGAAAATTTGGAAAAGGTTGCTTTAACTGGAAACTGTGAGGCTAAAGACCAAGGGAATTGTATATGAACACTGTACTCTAAATTTAGTGTTCTGAGAGGTAGGAGTGAACAATTATGAATCCGCTCTGTGTGTGTCCTGGGGTTGCGTGGGGGGTTGTGGGAGGCAGGTTTCTCACTGTTAAAGGAAGAAGTTTCAGATAAGCAAGGAGAGAAGGCTAGAATGACCCATGTGGTACTGGATTAAGAGTCAAGGGCATCAAGGGCGCCTGGGTGGCTCAGTTGGTTAAGCATCTGCCTTCGGCTCAGGTCATGATCTCAGGGTCCTGGGATCCAGCCCCGTGTGTCGGGCTCCCTGCTCAGCAGGGAGTCTGCTTCTCCCTCTGTCCCTCCCCCCCTGCTCATGTGCTCACTCTCTCTCAAAAAAAAAAATAATAAATATAATCTTAAAAAAAAGAGTCAAATGCATCAGTATAAACTCATATTTAATTTAATATAGATGCAGATGGGTAAGTACAGAAATACAGCTGTGTGGATACATACAGGTTATTATATATGCAGGCATTTCCTGGCTTTGTCTGCCAAGAGAGCTAGAAGCAATGACACCCCGTGCTCATTTTTATTATTTACTTTAAATAATATATGATTTTAAATCTAAAATTTTATTAGATTTATTGAGTTATTAAGAAAGAAAAGAAAAAGGAAAATGGGCTTCCTTGATTAAGAGGCTTTGAGCTTCCCTGCCTACCCCAGCAGCAGTCTAGAAAACCCAAGTCATCCATAATTGGAGGCAGACTCGACTCGCTTGTCCCATGTCTGAGCATCATTGCCACAGCCACGAAATACAGGGCTCATTACGTACGCTCCCTGATTCAGCCTTTTCCTCCAAGGCAGTGTGCTGACAGGGGGTCTAAAGAAGTTAGTTTAGGTCACAGACACAATATCCATGCCCCATGCCCCCTGAGAAACCAGCAGCTCAGCCCTGATGCAACTGGGAACGTGGGTGCAGGAGTACAATAAAGTCGGACCGATTCCTTTGCATTGGATGCTTTCTTTCCCTACCACCACGTGCCGTCACATGCCTGCCATGCTGACGGACCCTGCAGGCAAACAGTACTCTGAGGATAATCCACAACCCCCTGGTTTGAGCAGGTGGCCCCTCTGCTCCCTGGACATGTCGCCATTGTCGCGCCTGCCTTGTTCACACCACAGATCCCTCCACCTGGCCGCAGTGTAGGATAGGTCTTATTCCCCTCTGTCTCCCCAGTGCCCAGGGCATGACAGGCTCTCGACAGATGTTTAGTGAATGAGTAAATGAGTGATTGACCGAATGTTCCAAACCTGCAAAAGTGTTCGGGAAATGTAAATATACCAAGGGGTTTATACAGAGTGAATGCCCAGCTCTTTAAAAGTCACCTTCCTTCTTTTTGTCATCCTCTCTCTCAGCACCCTGGCCCACATGTGGACCTTCCCAGAAGGAAACACAGCCGATCCCAGTGGAGTTGCATTTTGCAACTGTCGCCAAAATATACTCCATCACTTGCCAGCACCCTTCAGCTGAGGCTTCTGTCAGGTTCTCAGCACGGGCCGTGTTGGTCCAGGTGCAGCACCGTGCTACTGCGATCTGTAATAAAAATATATATACTCTGGTCTCCGTCTAGAGCTCCCAAAACCCTTAGAGTTTCCTAAGTGATAAGAGCAATCAAGGCGTCTTTTGTTGCTCATAACAAGCCCCTTTCAAACCACACTTGAGTTTATGTTAATCACGTGACTTTTGGAAAGCACCCCCCCCCCAAGGATGGGGACTGAGTGTCAGGGGAACAAACCACGTGATTAGAGAGTTGGAACTTTGGGCCCCACCACCCCGACTCCCACCTCCAGGGAGGGGAGAGGGACTGAGAGGTGGAGTTCCATCACCAATGGTCAATGATCGAATCAGTTGTGCCTATGTAGGAAGCCTCCATAAAAACCCAACAGGACAGGGCTGGGAGAGCTTCTGTGTTGATGAACACATCAAGGTATTGGGTGGGTGGCACACCCAGCGCAGGCATGAAGGCTCCATGCCCCTTCCCACAGACCTGCCCTGGAATCGCTTCCACCTGGCAGCTGCTGAGTTCTATCCTTTATAGGGTCATCTAGCAAGCAAACTGGTTTCCTGGGTTCTGTGGGCCAATTGAGCAAATTAATCAAACCAGAGAAAGTGTTGTGGCAACCTCTGACTTCCAGCCAGTCAGATGCACAGGTCACAGCTGGGCTTGCAATTGGCACCTGAGGTCAGGGGGTGGGGGCAGGACAGTCTTGTGCGACTGGGGTCTTAACCTGTAGGACTGATGCTTTCTCCAAAGCAGATCGTGTCAGAATTAAGTTGTAGGACACCCAGCTTGTGTTGCAGAATTGCCTCAGGTGGGGAAACACCACCACACAATCGGTACCAGGATAAAGAAGTATTCAGAGTATCGGATGCAGGATAAAGGAAAATAATAGAATTTTTTTTTTTCCTTTACAGTATGACACACAAAAACCCTATGATGATGATTGTGTCACATTGTCCAGGAACAAATGGTGATCACCGTTTTACTGGTGGGCGGGAACCGAGGTTCAGAGCTAGCTGCCCAAGACGCAGCAGATATGCGGCCCAAAGCTGAACTTCCGAGTCTAAGTCCAGGGGTTCCTTCCATGGAATCTTGCTGCTGGTAGCCTCAGGAGGAGATAAGGCCAGTCAGTACAGAGGAAAGAACGAGAGGGCTCTGTGCTGTGGGCTGGAGCTCTAAGGGAGGCCTCGGGAGGAGAGGAGCTTGAGCTGGACGGGTGGGCGGGAGCACAGGGAGGAAGCAGGACTTCTCAGGGCCTCGGAGAAGTGCGCTAAGGAGGCCCGGTGATAGGGACAGCGGTTCACGCCTTGCACATCTGGGAGCAGAGAAGCTCTGCTCTTGGTGAACTTGTGATGTACAAACGTTCACAAAAAAACAAAGCAAGCTGAACTCGGGAGCCAAAATGCCCTTGACCAGCACGCGGTGGTCTTAACAGTCATTTTACCCTCTGACATATTGTTAGGGCACGTTGCTATGTTCAGATAGTTGTCGTTTTTGTTTTGTTTTGTTTTGTTTTTGGCTTTTTAAGTTTTTACTTAAATTCCAGTTAGTTAACGTACAGTGTTATCTTAGTTTCAGGTGTACGGTATAGATTCAACACTTCCATACATCACCTGGTGCTCATCACGACAAGTGCCCTCCTTCATCCCCATCACCTATTTCCCCCATCCCCCCACACACCTCCCCTCTGGTGACCACCAGTTTGTTCTCTAGAGTTAAGAGTCTGTTTCTTGGTTTGCCTCTCTCTTTTTGCCCCTTTGCTCATTTGTTTTGTTTCTTAAATTCCATATATGAGTGAAATCATATTATATTTGCCTTTCTCTGATTGACTTATTTCACTTAGCATTATACTCTATAGCTCAATCCATGTTATTACAAATAGCAAGATGTCATTCTTTTTGATGGCTGAATAATAATCCATTGTATACACCACATGTTCTTTATTCATTCATCAACTGATGGACACTTAGGCTGCTTCCATATGTTGGGTATTGTAAATAATGCTGCTATAAACACTGGGGTGCATGTATCCCTTTGAATTACTGTTCTTGTATTTTTTGGGTTAAATACTCAGTAGCTCGATTGCTAAATCATAAGGTAGTTCTATTTTTAACTTTTTGAGGAAACTCCATACTGTTTTCTAGAGTGGCTGCATCGGTTTGCATTCCCACCAACAGTGCACGAGGGTTCCTTTTTCTCCACATCTTCACCAATACCTCTTGTTTCTTGTGTTGTTGATTTTAGCCATTCTGACAGGTGTGTAGTTTTGATTTGCATATTTCCCTGATGATAAGTGATGAACATCTTTTCATGTGTCTGTTGGCCATCTGAATGTCTTCTTTGGAGAAATGTCTGTCCATGTCTTCTGCCCATTTCTTAACTGGATTATTTGTTTTTTGGGTGTTGAGTTTTATAAGTTCTTTATAGATTCTGGATACTAACCCTTTATCAGATACATCATTTGCAAATATCTTCTCCCATTCTGTAGGCTGCCTTTTAGTTTTGTTGATTATTTCCTTCACTATGCAGACGCTTTTTATTTCGATGAAGGCCCAATAGTTTATTTTTGCTTTTGTTTCCTTTGCCTGGGGAGTTTTAAGGCTTTGCTAAGATTATTAATGAAAGGAGCATCCTTCAGTGGAAGCAAAGGTAGAGACTTAAAAAAAAAGGAGTTTGTAAATGATAAGGAAAGGCTCGTGTTGTATATTCTAATGGCTGAAACCTTTGACAATAGAAATGATTCTCAGAATCAAAGAAAATTCTGCCATATGTCAGGAGGGCTATAACAGCAAACATGTACCAACCAGGAAAATACCAGAAAGGGAATGAATGAAATGAAAGCTTTTGAATACAAACACAGCTTAAAGTTCAGCATGGACTCAGAACATATGAGAGACTAATGTAATTAGAAGTCAGCTGGGAGCTTTTTATTTAATCATTCCATAAATATTTTTTGAGCATCTCCTATGTGCCAAGAACTGTTCTAGATACTGAGGCTAGATCAGTGAACAAAATTAACGTCCCTGCCCTCATGGAACTTTGTAAGTAAGGAGAAATAGATGGAAAACAATGTACTTATCAGGTGCTGGTAAGTGTTATGGAGAAAAATAAACAGGGCAACTGAGTTAGGGGGTAATGGTGTGGGCAGGGCAAAGGAACATTGGTATTTGTACTCTGTGGTCAGGAAGACCTCTCAGAGGAGGCGGCTTTGGTCAGAGACCTACTAGAAGTGAAGAAGTGATTCTTTGAGATTTGTAGATTTAAACACGATGAAAATGCTGCCAATGAAACTTTTTGAAATTTTAAAAATTTAACTAATTTTTGTTTAAATGTTTAAAGATTTTTGCTTATTTCATGTGGGCTGGGGCAGAGGACTGAGGCTGCAAGACACAGAGAGTCTAGCAGGTTCAAGTCCCCTGGCGGATGCTGTCACATTTAATTAAAAGCCCTGCAGACCAGTCGGGTCCTGTGGACACCAGAGATGCTGGAGTTTTCTCAGACACTTACAGAGATTCTCGAGGAGCAAGTTTCCTGCTTGCTTTGCTTCTGCTTCGGCCAACTGCTAATGAAGCAGAAACAGGCCTATTTTGGCAAAAGATGCATGATGATAGAGTCATCACTAATAGATGGCGAGTGTGTTTGATTTTAAAGCCTAAAATTAACTCACATCTTTATTAGGTAGAAATGATCTGGGAAAATACAAACCTCAACAATTTTTGTCATTTTGATCTTTAAAACTGACCTCGTTGGCAAGCTGCCGTGCTGGGAATTCATTTCCTTCTCTTGTAGTTCTTCACGGAAAATAGACATTTGCTTTGCCTTCCAGACACTGGCAGGAAATCTTGAGTGCTGTCATTTTTGGCCCTTCTGATGAGCCACATGTACCGTACACTTAGCCCACAGGGAACATTCCTTCCAATTTCGAGAGTGCATTTGTCATGCATATTGCTGGCACCAGCCTGACACAGAAACTCTCATAATTCAAATCCAGTGGCATGGTGTGACGAGGCAGAAGCAAAGCAAAGCAAAACTCAGAGGAAACACAAAACCGGCCCAGCTGTCAGCCCAGATGGCCTGACTCATAGCCTCCGTGCCCAGGGGAAGATGCGTTAGCCTCTGGTGACACTCCCACAAGCCAAATCAAGCACTCTGAGTTGGACTGTTCCGGGAGGAAAATGGGAACTTATCCTTTAATTATTTAATATCCTAAGAGTCCATCCCCTGTGTTGTGGAACTTGACCTCTGCAGCTACTACCTGGGTTTCCAGCTCAGCTTTGCTACTGACTGTGGGACCCTGGGCAAACAGCCTCTTTCCCCACTTCCTAGGAAGGTTGTTAGGATAAAGCGAGATAAAATGGGAACCTATGTGCCTGGAACATAATAAGCTTTGAATCAATGTGAGCTAGTGGTGTTATTTCCCCTCATGATCTCTTGCCTACACACCTGCAGTGGTCTCTCAACTGATTTCCTGCCTCCAGTCCCTACCTAAATCCATCCCACACTCTGTTGCCGAAGTCATCTTTCAGCACACAAATCTGATTCTGAAACCCTCCAGTGATTCCTCGGTCAGGATATGTCCAGATTCACGTGCAGGACATCAAACCCTTTACCATCCGACACCTCTGTACCTCTGCATGCTGCATGCCCAGCCTAGAAGGCCCTCTCTCACCTTGACCACCTGCAAAACTCCAACTCATTCCTTAAGATTCAATGTAAGCATCATTTTCTTCAACCTCCCCCTGCCACTTGATGCATAGTCAGGCATCTATTTCTTTTTTTTTTTTTTTTTAAGTAGGCTTCACACCCAGCATGGAGCCCAACAAGGGGCTTGAACTCATGACCCTGAGATCAAGACCTGAGCTGAGATCAAGAGTCAGACACTTGACCGACTGAACCACCCAGGCGTCCCTTGAACATCTATTTCTGTGCTCCCTACAGAACACTCAGTGTTGGCTTTGATGATGGCACTTCCTGCATTGTGCTGCCATTGTTTGCCTCTCATTCTTCGCCTCTAGGCAGTTTCATTGCGCCAGACCACAGGAGTGAGACCAGATTCGAGGACCAGAAAGAATGGCAACTCAGACTCAAGAATGGTGCTTTTACTCTGGTTTTCCAGCACTTCAGCCAGCTGGCGATGCATAGAACACGCACGATGCAAGGCCATCCTCTGCTCTGCGATGCCAAGGACTTGAGGAGTTATTCTGAAGAGAGAATAGTTGTAAGAAGGAGAAGTGAGGTGATCAGTTTTCAAGAACTGATTGTAAGGACCAAGACCAGAGGCAGGAGATGAGTGAGAGGAATTAGAGCTTGCAGTTTTCCAGACTAAAGAAGATGACAGCCGGAACTAGGGCAGTGGCAGTGGGTTGGAGAGAAATGGAGAGATTTGAGACAACTCAGGGTCACAGAACGCAATAACTGATTGGAAGCAGGGGTGAGGAAGGAGTTGACTGGGGATGCTATTAATTGAAGTAACCCAGAAAGTAGAAGTCTGTAAGAAGAGATGAATTCAGTAAAAAAAAAAAAAAACAGATTACACACAAAATCAAGGGTACGTAATGATGCAAATGGTGAGGCACACTCCCTGATTCCTACAGGGAGTGCTCAAAATTCAGGAGTCTTAGCAGACTTCAGAGAGGGAGGAATTTGCTCGGTCAGGGAAGCCCAGAGGTGAGGGTTTGCTGCTTTTCATGAAATTTTAGCGCCAGGATAAGAACCATGTAAGATCCTGTCCCTGGTCCTAAAGTTGGGTTCACAATATCTTGCTGCACCACAGTTATACAAGATATTTACTTACACAAATGCAAGGTTTCAAGGTACTAGACCTGACCCTGGCTTATCATACTGTGCATATCCTGCTGACAAAGACTGTATCTACATATACAGACAGATAGATATAGTAGGTGCTCAATAAGTGTTTTTTTAAACAAAGAAATCAATGGCATCTATAAATACATATAATACTAACTTCATAAGGTTATATAAATTTGATGAGATAACCAGGCAAAGCCAGACTATAGTTTATACACAGAAAAATCCTGCTGGCATTTATTGGAAATTTAAGTAAACATGTTTAGCCTTACCCGTAGGGAGCTAACCTATTTTATCATATTCATTCAATTTTAACATCAATTCATTGATATTGAATTCAGTTCATTGAATATCAGTTCATTCATTTTCAGTATCAATATCAATTCATTCAATTTTATCAGTTCATTCAATTATTCAATGTGTTGCCTGAAAACATACTTTATATAAGACATGTCAAAGCATAGACATATCAGAGACACATATAATCTAATGATCAAATGCTGTGAATAAAAATAAATAAATAAAAACAGGACGAGGGAATTGAGATTGACAGGCGAGGACGATTTTGCATATCACAGAAACTTTCCCTGAGGAGGTAATAATTGAACAGATACTTAAATGAGTTGGGGTGTTACACAGACGTCTGGGGAAAGAGAGTTCTAGGCTGAGAGAGCAGCAAATGCAAAAACCCTAAAACAGCAACAGCTATGGTCACATTTTCCTATGTCTTGGAATGTCTAGTCATTCTTGTTGGGAAGCTAGACATTACAAATTTTATATTATTGAGTACTGAATCTTGTTGTACAAAAAGGATTGGATTTTTTTCTGGTCAAGTAGGTAAATTACTTGGAGTTCGGCTTGATCATTTTGAGCCTTGTTTTTAAGTTTGGTTAGTGCAGGTCTCAAGTAGTCTTCACTTTAGGACTAGTTTAGCCCTATAAATACAGCACTAGCCCTTTGAGGTTTTTACTGAATACTCCAGGAATTCACTAGCACTACCCCCTCAGCTGATTAAAACACAAACATCTTCCAGATTTCTACGCATAAGTGCTGGGAATTTTTCAATTTCTAGGACCGAGTCATTCTCTGCTTGGTCTCCTGGAAGTTTACCCTATGTGTACATAGTTTGGTACTCAGCAACAGACGTGAAGGGACACTTAGAAATATTTCTCCCTCTGTGCAGTTCCTTTCCCCACCTCATTACTCTGCTTTGTCAATTTTAGCCACCTTAGCCCCTCCAAACTCAAATCTCTCCACAGCTCAGCAAGGTTGCCATGTTCTGCTTGGATTTTCTCCACTGCACTACAGTCTGGAAAGCACTTCCAGGCAGCAAGCTGAAGTGATCATAGGGTTCACTGTGCCTACCTCTAGTTTTCCGATTTGAAGTTTTAAAAGTTGAGTCTGGCTGCTTTGTGAATAGAATGAAAGGTAAGAAGAATGGCAACATGAGACCAATGAGAAGACTGTAAAGTAGTCTGGGTAAGGGTAAGGTAGAGCAACTGAGGAAATGAGGAGTTAGATTCCAAAGATATAGATAGATAGATAGATAGATAGATAGATAGATATAAAATGTATATTTGTATATGTAAATATGTGTATATATGTAATGTAATTTGAATATGTAAATATATAATATATGTATATATATATTTAAAGATTTATTTATTTTTTTATTTTAGAGAGAGGGAGAGTGTGCGTGAGCTGGGGAAGGGGCAAAAGAAGAAGGAGAGAGAATCCCAAGCAGACTCCCCACTGAGCACAGAGCCCAACACAGGACTCGATCCCACAACCCCAAGATCATGACCTGAACTGATCAAGAGTCAGATGCTTAACCGCCCGAGCCACCCAGGCACCCCTGAATACATTTTGAAGGTAGAACCCACAGTGTTTGCAGAAGAATTATATGTAGAAGTGAAGGAAAGAGAAAAATCCAGACTTTTTGACACGAGCAGCAAAGTGAGTTGTGGTACCATTTACAGGATGGAGAACACTGAGGGAACTGGGGGGGCTGGGGGGAGGATGAAAAGTCTGGTTTCAGGCATGGCAAGTCTGAGTTTCCTACTGGCATCCCTGGGGAGATGATACATAGGCCGTTGGTTATGTGTCTGGAAAGTAGTGTAAAGGCCAGCATTAAAGACATAAATCTGGAATACAGAATGAATTTAAAGTCAGAACTAGGCAAGATCACCTAAAAAGTGAGTACAGCTAGAGAACAGGTTCAAAGCCTGAGGCTTGGGGACTTCAACATTTAGAAGGCAAGGAACCAGCAAAGGAAACTTATTTTTCCTCCCGTCATAATATCATTTCTCTGTGGCATCGAAGATGTGGGGCTTCCAGAAAGAATACAAGGCCCACGTCACAGTGTGGGTGAAGAGCCATCCTATGCGAAATTACCCCAGAAAGCACAACTACCCTAGATGGCCCACATGTGCCTGAGACCCATCTGAGCTGGAACTGGCCAAGGTGAGTTTCTAAGTATGGCATAATGTAGTGACAAAGGCACGGGATCAGCATCAGAGATAAGAATTCCAGTCCAGACAATGGCTTTAATTAACTGAACTCAAGCAAATATCAACTTCTCCTAGTTTCTTCACCTATAAAATGAAGAGATTGAGCTAAGTGGTCCTTAAAGTCTCTTCCAGATTTTTATTTTAAAAATCCAAGAGAAGAAGTGCCCAACACCAGGAAAGAGAGATTTATAATTCCATCCTCCACTGAAGATATGCCTCCTAGACCGCTCCGAATGTTTTGGAACAAGCAGTGCCTCTTCATATCTCGAACTGCTCCTGCTCCCCGTGCCTACCTTCCAGAAAGGTGGCTACCCAAAGAGGACCCACCAGCCCCTACAAAGGGAGAGACTTCTCATCAAATCTCTCAAGAGTTTCCAAGACTCAGGGTCCCTGTCAGAGTGCAGTCCATACCACACCAACTACCACAGCAGTTATTTGGTGAGAGAGAATTTAGATTTGGTGATAGAGAATTTAATGTAAAGAATGGTTTGCTGGGTTTGGAAGAACTGAAAAGGCAGAAAGAAAAGTCTAAGCTATCACTGAGGTAAACAAGTGCAGGAAGCAGTTCCCACCCCTAGGCCTGGGGAAGCAGAGGGAAGTGGTTGGAATGAGTCATACCTAGAAGTCTGGGAGGAGAGGCCTGATGGGACTGGGGTCCAGACCCCAGAGGAGGAGGAACTAACCTCCTAGAGCTGTTGGCCTGCATCAGGCAGGGAAGAGTGGTGCCACGAAGCTGATTCTACAAATGTTGGGGATTTGTAGATTCACCTTGATGAATCTACATCAAGTTGGATGTAGATTGCTGCTACATCCAGCAGCAATGGATGGATTCATTCAATTTTATCAATTCATTCACCTTGGATGAAGGTGAATTCATCCTTGGATTCACCTTGCTGCTATTGGACTAACTTGGCCCCGCCACGGTGAAGAAGTATTTCTGGGGTCACGCTGAGAGGCACTAGAAGCAAAAGAACAGGGCCCTGTCCATGTCTGTGTTTTCGTCTTCCAGCCTTCTTCTAGCATTACTTACTGGTGCTACCCAGGAACAGCCGGCAAAGGAGAAAGGTGATTTGCAGAGCCCCAGGCCCCACAGTGCTCCCTTGTCCATGGGGGATACGTTCCAAGACACCCAGTGGATGTCTGAAATGGCAAGTAGTACCAAACTCTATCTACTGTTTTTTCCTGTACATACATACTAATGATAAAGTTTAATTTATAAATTAGGCACAGTAAGAGATTAACAATAGCTCATAATAAAATAGAACAATTATAACTGTAACAAAGGTAATGTGAATATATTCTCACTCTCTTTCTCAAAATACCTTAGTGTATTGTACTCTCCTTTCTTCCTGGGATGATGTGAGATGATAAAATGCCCCTGTGAGGAGATGAAATGAAGTGAATGACGTAGGCCTTGTGACCTAGCTTGAGACATCTACTGACCTGACGATATGTCAGAGGGGGACCATCAGCTTCCTGAACATGGTTGGCCTGGGGTAACTGAAACTGGGGAGATCAAAACCACAGATAAGGGGGGGACTCCGATATAGCAGAGCCCATTTGAAACTGGGAGATAATAGTTTAATTACTGACCCACTCGTTTCTTTTGAAATTACTACGAACAATACTGGGTTTGTAATCTGTAAGACATAATGTAGTATCCTTTAAATTCTCTGTTGAGCAACCTGGAGCTTCCTGTGTTTATTTTTAATGGATCTGAGTTCCTACACTTCAAGGTATGCTTTTGAGCCCAGTAAATAAATACTCCCACGACACCCAGAAGGCCTCTACATCTCCCATTCCATTACACACCATCAACCAGTGTCTGAGCGGCTGCCATACACCACCTGTTTTTGTGGGCACTGGCTTCTTACCTATGTGATTTGAGAGTCACCAAAAGTGGAGTTACCTTGCGCTGGATAACGAAGAGTATTCTCTCCAGAAAACGTTATTGAAATGTAGACATGCACTGGCATGTTGGTGAGTCCTCTAAACCTCTCCTGACACCATTCACAAATCCCTTCCCCAACATGCCCTTGCCATTCACATTCATTACCCCGTTGATCCCCCAACCACATGTGGAAACAGACAGAGATGAATATACCCACGTCACTGAGGGAAGAAAGCAAGATTTGGAAAGGTGGTCAGTTTACATGTCACAGCTTTGCAATTCGCTGAGCTATTATTTACACCCACTCTTTGGATTTAAAATCCGGGCTCTGGATGGTTGATTTCATCGGTTGACTTTTTAAAATCCGGGACTCTGGATGGTTGATTTCATTGGTTGACTTTTTAAAATCCGGGCTCTGGATGGTTGATTTCATTGGTTGACTTTTTAAAATCCGGGACTCTGGATGGTTGATTTCATTGGTTGACTTTTAAATGTTGACCCACCCTTGTGTCCCTGAAGTACTCCACTTGGTCGTGGTGTATAAACCTTTTTTATGTATTGCTGAATTCTATTTGATAACACTTTGTTAAAGATTTTTGCATCTATGTTTGTGAGGTTTATCGGTCTGTAGTTTTCTTTCTTTTATTTTTTTGGTACTGTCTCTGGTTTTGGTATCAGGGTAACACCAACTTCATGAAATGAACTGGTGAATGCTCCTCCCTCTTCTTTTTCCTGGAAGAGGTGTGTAAAATTGTTTTTTTAAATTTTCTCTGAAAATTTGGTGGACTTCTCCTGTGAAGTCATCTGGCCTGGAGCTTCCTTTCTGGGAGTTTTTAAGTTACAAATTCAATCCCCTTAATTGTTAGGGGGCTACTAAGCCCTCTTTGATGTTGGGTCCATTGTGGTAGTTGTGTTTTTCCCAGGAAGTGGCCCATTGCGTCTAAGTTTTCAGATTTATTTATGCTAGTACATGGTTTTAATAAAGAATACATTATTTTTCATGGATTTTGTGATGTGTGTGAAATTCGACAGTTTTTACAAAATTTGTAATCTGTTGTGATTTCTTCCAGTCTAACTAAAAATGCACCTTTGGATGAAATAAATTAATTAAGTAAGTAAGTAATTAAATCTGGGACTCTGCCCACCACACTAGGATGTCCTTTGCATGAATAGTTTATCAGGTTGGCTGGTGGTATAGACCTTCTGGGGAAGATTCAGAAATGATTTCATATAGTCTCCCCAAGCAGGCCCAGATCCCCTATAGTTCCACATCAGTATGCCCAACCAGCCTGGCCACCTCACTTGACTGACCACAGATAGCATCTTATCCGAAATCCTGCAAGGTGAAAATGCCAGGTGGCCTGACAACTCAGAGGCAAACTAAGAGCAATGGAGAGCCTCACCCTGGCATGCAAAAGAGGAAAAGAAGAATGCTCTCTTCCTCTCTCTTTTGCTACCCCCCAACCCTCCTGCACTCCCCACATAAACATTCACGGCACCTCACAATGACATCCCCAATTAATGGGGAAGAAAACCAGAACCAGTAAGGAAAGCCAGATGAGCCCCATTTTCATTAATGAAAACAAACATTTATAGGGCTCCCATTATACACAGGGCATGAAGGTGGTGAGGATGCAGGGTGGTGTAACATGTCTTTGATGTTCACAGATGATTTAATTGCCCTCTATCCCCAATAGCAGACAAATAGATCAATGAGAACTAGCAAAGCTCCTTGAAAAATAGGGCATGGCCTTTTATCTCAGAAATTTCAAAGACCCTTTACAAACATTCATTAGGCCCAACCTCATTCCATAGGCAGTGAGTGGAAGACCCAATATTAGCCATAGACTGAACTCTACCTCTATCACTTCCAGCCCAACATCACACAATCACCTCTCCGGTAGCGCCTACTCAATGAACCATTTTGCTCTACTCATTTACTTCTTTTATTCAGCCTTCAGTGAGCTAGCCAGGTGCAATCTTGACAAGGAAGCAGCTATGTTGCTGTAGGATGGCCTTCTCCCTTTCTAGAGAGAGTAGGACGATCACCAGGAGAGCAGATACAGCAGGAGAGAGTGGCAGGCATTGAGGCGAGTCTCTGGCTTCCATCCTCGGGGCATTTGGTCATCCCCAAAAACTAAAGAATTATCAGTCTCACCAAACTCCATATATTATATTTATCACAGTAAGTAGCTTATTTTGAGCACCAACTATACTCTCAGTTTCTCATTATCTGGCTAAGAGGTTACCTCTGGAATCAGAAAGATGTGGGTGTTGATCCATTTTTGTTACATAATAGCTATGTGACCTTAAACAAGACTGATTATTCTCCAAGCCTCAGTTTTCTCATCTGTAAAATGGGAATGATAATAGTATCAGTCTCACAGAGTTGTGGGAACTAGATGAGGAAACTCACCTGAAGCACTTAACATATGCCCAGCACAGGTTAAATGCTCAATAACTATTAGCCAATATTAAAGTTTGCTGCAATTCCCTGAAGCAGATATTAGATATCATTAGTCCCTTTTTATAGATGAGGAAATGAGGATTCAGAGATAAAGTCATTTCCTAAGGTCACCACCTCTAAGTAAGAGAACCCAGACTCGGTGGGGGTGTAACTGACCCAGATCCCACGCTGGTAACCACCATCATGTATGGAATGGGTCACAGTGCTACAACCATGGGGCTCATGGCCACCATCCCAACCTAGCCATGCTCCAGTCATCCTGATAGAATGCAAGGATCACTCAGGGCAGAGCAGAAACAGGGAAGCAAAAGATTGGAAGACTTGGGTGGCCCAGACATGAAGCTCAAACTATCATATATAAGTATCAAAGCAACGGCAAGCAAAGAAATGCTTTGGTCTGAGATACTATTATCAACACTTTTATTACAATGGGGAAGTTGAGGCTCAGAGGGGTTAGGTGACCTGCATAAAGCCACATAATGAGTAAGAAACAGAGCAAGGACTGAAACCCAGGCTTTCTGGCTCTTACTTGCTGCATGACATGGCTACAACCCTATAGACAACCCTGTACAGTTGGCTCTTTCTGGGTCTACATACAGAACATGTCCCTGCTTCAACTGAAGAAGAAAAGGAAGCAAATCAATCATTACTGAGCACCTCCTGTGTGTCCATCTCCTTGCTAAATACCCTGGATGTATTCATTTAATCATGACAACAACCCACAGAGGCAAGTTTAATCTTACAGAGAAGAAAACAGAAGTTCAGTCTCTAATTCAGGTAAATCTACCAAGTAAGAAGCAGGGAATTTGAAACTCCAACTTGGCCCACCCCACTTCCCACATCACACTACCCCTTGGGGAAGGCTTGGGAGAGCCCATTTTCTCATGGGCACGGCAAGCTCAGGACATCCTTTAGCCATCTGGAATTTTTTTCTTCAGGAACTGGGGCAAGATCAGCTCAGACTGTTGAGGGGAGAACTGTCGTCAATACCCATATTATACCCACCGTGAAGTTGTCTTCAAAGCTCATCAGGAAGATAGATAAAACCTGCCACCTAAAACCAGTCTCTTCATTTCAAGAGAAGCAGAGGGGTGCCAGGGCTGCGATGACAGCCTCGAGGCCCATAAATTTCATGGAGGAAGATTTGTATCCTCGTACATTCATCTGGCAAGTAACAATAATACATAGAAATGGTGCTTACTGCAAAAGGCCATAAACTCAGAGGACTGAGCTTGATTCAATTCCCAATCTAAAGCTATTTTTCTCCTATGATTACAACTATTAGTTTGCTCCAAGACAATTGACTATTTTTCCTTTCTGCTGGTACATTTTGGGCCATCACTCTCATTGCAGGCTGCACTAAACATCGTGCTCTGCAAGATGGGGCTGGAGGGGCTGGGTGGGAGCCACAAAGCAAGTCCCTTCTCACAGGGGTCCCAAATCCCAGAAACCCCAGGACCCAACAAGATCTTAGCGCTGGCACCCTCATAAGTCACTTTGGTTCCCACCTTGGAGAATTGGTCCCTTGTTGGCACACAGATGTCTGGGTTTTCTCTGCAGTCTGGGAAAAGCTTGAGCCCATGCTGGGTTAATCAGTGCATATTAACAACAATGAGCATTTTTCTCTCCTTCCTTTACACTTGGTGAAATGCTTTGGATTAAACAGGTATTCACGATACATAAAACTGCCACTTTTCAAGTGAGGTCATGTTTAAGGAGTGTCAAAAGAGGGTGGATAAGAGAAAGATTCAAATCACTTTTAGGATGTCTGTAGATTTCCAAAGGATTAAAGGTTTGCTGTGTGGCCAGCCCGGAGGCTGTACTGTCTCTTATCTGAATGGGGAGCTGAGACGCAGCTCAAATTAAGAGGGCTGTCTCCCAGTGTGTTCCAAGAAGAAAAATATCATTAGTCATAATAATCATGTGTACTTATATAAGACCTTTCATCTGTGCCTCTCAAAGTATTCTAACCACCATTAATTATACCTCCTGACACACCTCTGAGGTAGGTAAAAACTATTATACCCATTTTACAGGTGAATAAAGGACTACCAAGGGAGGAGGCGTGAATTATCTGGGGCCTCACATAAGCCAGTGGCTGAGCAAGCAATTCCTGCCCTCCAGGTCAGGGTTAGGGCTGCCCTGTTCTTGTTGGCTCTTCTCCCTGAAGGACTGAGCTCTGATAGAGAGTCAAAGATGCTATTGTGATGCCACCTTAGGGGCCAATGGAATCAACCCCTCTTAGTGCAGGCTCTTAAAAAAAGTAAAGCAGCCTATTTATGGAAAGTATAAAGGCGGAGTAGTCTCAGGCTTTGGTCATCGTCCCTTAGTATCGATATGGTCGGTGATCCACGGGATGCTTAGGACACACCTTGGGCCCTGACTCAGCTGCCTTGGGCCCTGACCAAGATGTTCCTTTCAATAGTCACAGAGTCGGGTCTCAAGGTAAATCTGAGCCACAGACGTTCTGCACAGTGGCTCTTCCTAATGACCAGGGCTCTGTCTTCTCAAAGCATTGTGTCCCCCATTGCCCCTCACCTTCCGTTCTCCATTGCCCACACCACAGGAACACATAGCAGGGATATCTCACCTAGTCTTGGGAACTTGGGAGAGCCCAAAGGAAGGGTGCAAGAATGCCAGCAGAGGGATTGGGAAGGGAAGAATTTTAGTGAGAGGTAACAGCAGCATGGGGCTGAGAGGGGACAGAAAGCATAAGTGTGAGGAATGCAAGGCATCCTTTATGGATGATATGCAGCATGTGTGAAGGAGGAGTGAGTATTAAGAGCCAAAATAAGGAATTTTACAGAAGAGCATCAGTAGACAGTGGTGAGCTGTGGAAAAACCCAATCAAGTCTGTATTTTTGGAGTGGTTTGTATTTTGGAAGCCTGAGAGGAGTCCCAGGTGTGGGTGGATATGATGCTGAGCTCAGCAGGGACATGCGAACTTCCAGGTGCCTGTGGATGTCCAGTGGGTCTGAGAACCGGGGTCCAGAGGTCAGAGTCTGGGCTAGAGATGGCAATTCGGGGTACTCAGAGCCACGGTCTTTGATATTTCTAAGATCTCAACAAAAGGTTTGACAGTCACACTTCATTTTCAGGTTTTCCTGGCAGTGTCCTAGATTTGATCTTTGCTCGAAAGCCAGTTATTAATTTTAGCACCATTTGCCATCTGGAGAGGCTGAGAATATTCAAAACAATCAAGTGCTGGCTTCCTTTTGCTTCACGGTCCTTCCACTGGGTTATCCCTCTCTTCTCACATTTTACAAGCCATGGGGAGAAATCAGGAGTTATCTTCAACTCTTCACTTGGAAATCCCATCAAGTAGATACCCCACTGCATTCAGTATATTCTCTACTTTCTATCTACTATTGCTGCAGGCGATGGTGTTACTTATCATTTCTGCCATTGCATAAGGATGGCCTTTCTTCAAGTTTCCAGTAAGATTTTCCTTACTCTCCTTTAAGGCCTCACTTACGACCTTCTCAAAGTCCAAAATTCTGTGAACTGTGGGCACCTAAAGCTTTCACTAACATTCTCTTCAAAACCCTATAACCAGCTTCCAAAGACACTCCCACATTGAGATTTTCGTTACAGTAGCACCCCACCTCCAAGAACCATAATCTGTATTAGTTATCTACTACTTTAGAACGAATTACTCCAGAATTTAGCAACCCAAGACAACGAACATTTATTATCTCACAGTTTCCCATTGTCAGGAATCTGGAAAGCGGTTGAGCTGGGTGGTTCTGGGTGGTTCTGGGTGGTTCTCTCTAAGACGGCAGTCAAATTAATTGACAGCCAGGGCTGCTATCATCTCTCGGTTTGGCTGGGGCTGAAGATTCCTCTTCCAAGCTCAGTCTCATGGTTGTTGGCGCACCTCAGGTCTTTACTAGCTATTGGCTGGCAACTTCAGTTCCTTGCCACACAGGCCTCTCCATATGGTAGCTCACAACATGTCAGCTAGCTTTGCCCAGAGAGATTAAAGAGAGAGAGGGGGAAGACACCCAAAATAGAAGCCGAAGTCTTTTGTTAACTTAATCTTTGTGGTGACAATCACTTTTGCCATATGCTATTAGTCACATAGACCAATGTGTGTGCAGACCAGTAGGCAGGGATCATTGGAGCCATCTTGGAAGCGGGCTACCACAGCTGGGAAAAATTGATTCACCCAGTTTTGTCTCCTTTCTCCCTCCTTTGTTAGTTCCTAGCTTCACAGACACCAAGCATCCCTTCTTCTGAGGCAAAGACTGTGCTAGGCACTGGGTACAGGGACTATCAGACCCTGCCCTTCCACAGGTGTTTGTCTTGTCTAGTCCATGGAGATGAAATATGAACAGAAGAAAGAGAGAATTTACATCTACACACCTATTATGGAACAGGTACCTTGCTAGATGCATCAGTGCATTTCACGTCCACAATAATCTGACAAGGTAGACACACCAATGTCTAGTTTTATGGATAAGAAAACTAAGACTCAGAAAATTTAAGAATATTGCCCACATTCTCATAACTAGTAAATACCAGGAATGGGATTTTAATTTAGGCATTCAGGTTATGGCGGGAGGCATAAGGAAGGAGCCTGCATAGAAACACAAAATAGATAACTATCAAGAAAGAGCTCAACAGTTCAATTACACACTATAAACTATTTGATGAAATGTTGAGACAGGAGGAGAAGTAGCTAATGGTGAAGTTGCAGATATGAGTGACAGTTACTAGGGAGCCATGAAGCAGATTCTGACCCTTTGGCTCAAGCCCTTCAACCAGGCTTTGCCTTGCCACCACCTGCTGAAAACTTCCTCACTCTTGAGTCCGTTCAGTCACTGACTCGCTCAGCTCCATTTTGACTGTCATCCTCATGTTGTAACACCTGGGATTTAATAACCCTGGGCATGGACCTGGCCTGAAAACCCACTGGGCCTGCCTGCTTGTTCCCAGAATCCTTCACTCTGGTTGTAGACATAGGTACCACACACCTACTCTACCCCCAGCCAGTCTCCCTCTGCTCCCCTCAACACACACAGCCCATGAGGAGAGCTGAACCACAGATACAGGATGGTGTGACATGAGAAACAAAGCCACCAGCTTTTTTGTGGGCCTTCCTGCCCCTGTACCCAGCAAAGCCCTTCTTTTGGGGTCAAGCAGGGGCCGCCCTTAGGAGTGCAGGTGCTCCTATCAAAGGAAGTTGCCTGCTTGGGTATGTTCAATCTGATTCCTTAGTCTTGAGGTACCACAACTGGCTTGTGAGGAAGATATATCAGTCATAGGAACTGAAAAGCCATATTCTCTTTTTTTTTTCCCTAATTTTTTTTTTGGAGGTCAGTAATCTGTCAGTTTTATATAACACTCAGTGCTCATTACATCACATGCCCTCCTTAATGTCCATCACCCAGTTACCCCATCCCCCTACCCCTCTCCCCTCCAGCAACCCCCAGTTTGTTTCCTATGATTAAGAGTCTCTTATGGTTTGTCTCCCTCTTCTGATTTAGTTCTGTTTTATTTTTTCCTCTCTTCCCCTATGATCCTCTGTTTTGATTCTTAAATTCCACATATGAGTGAGATCATATGATAATTGTCTTTCTCTGATTGACTTATTTCACTTAGCATTATCTCCTCTAGTTCCATCCACGTCATTGCAAATGGCAAGATTTCATTTTTTTGATGGCGGAGTAGTATTCCATTGTATATAGATACCACATCTTCATCCATTCATCTGTGCATGGACATCTGGGCTCTTTCCATAGTTTGGCTATTGTGGACATTGCTGAAAAGCCATATTTTCTTAGCACATCTCAGTGAAGCATGAAAATGTTGACCCCACTTCCATCTAGAGGGTTGGTCATTCAATTAACAGCTGTCTCTCCTACTAGACCTTGTTGGTTTGACTCGCCACTGTATTCCCAGAACCTCACACATTATAATAATTAAATATTAATTTAATAATTAAATTTCTGAAGAATGGGTAAATAAATGAAATGAAAGAATGAAAGAGTTGAGGTGGATAGAATTCACCTTGATCTAAATCAAAGACTAGCTTCATGGTGGGGAAGAGTAGAGGAGGACAGATGGGAATCTGAGGAAGTTCAAAGGCACAAGGTAGGAAGCTGAGGGAGTCTCCACAAGATGTCTTTTACTTTTTCTGTGAGTTGGGGGGGTGAGGGATTATCTCCTGAAAGGGAAGGGTGGCAAGAAAAGGAGGAGGGATGAGGAGAGAACTATAGGTTTGAAACCTATGTAGGGAATGAGACTGAATGCCCACCAGAGACTCGTGGAGGGATGGCTGGCAGCAGATGACTCTAAGGATCCAACCATGGTGCCATGGTTGGCACAAGGGCAACAGATGCCATCAACCAAGAAAGGGAATGGACAGGGAGGAAACCTAATGGGGGAAGAGTTATGGGGTGTCAGACATGCACATGGAGCTAGCCATCTCAGGTCAACAAGAATTTACCAGGTTCCTACTACTTTCTGGACCTTTGTATTGAGTATAAAGAAAAATAGGAGAGCCCCTGATTTGGAGGAGCTAGAAGATGCATCAGATGTGAGGCAGTCATGAATGCCTAAGTAAAGCACAGGAGGTCTTATACTGTGGCTCAACTGTAAATGCAAAGAATGACAAGACAAAGGTGTTTTCTCTTCTCTCTCTCCCTTCTCCTTCTTTCAAACTAAACATCACAACTTCTTGTCTCTGTGCCCTCTTGTCTCAGCAAGTATGACCTACACTAGGCAGTCTTAGAACACCACCTGGTGGGTCTTCAAGGTATTAAACATTGAGCTTCCAAAGGAAAGCATTCTAGACTGTAAGAACAGAAGGAAAATGTATTCATTCAGCAGTATTTATTGCCCCAAAACATTGCAACAGGCACCAGGAGTATGAATATGTGCCCTCAAGTTTCTTCCAATATTATTATTATTATTATTTTCGTATTAGAAAGAAATGAACTGAATTGAAAGCCTATATGAAAGCAAATTTAATGAGAACTACTATCTGTTGGTTGAATTCTGGTTCTTCGTAGAAGAGAACATAGCATCCACTGTTTAATAGAAAATCCAAAATCCAGCCCATCCATGTAGACTCTTTTTCCCCTGGGCCTACTCTATCTTCTCTAGCTCTGCCAATTTTGCTCTGAGAAGACACTACCATACCCGTATCTTCAAAGGTGCCAACAGGGAAGGCAATTATGGGCGGGGAAAGAGAACCAGACTGAAGTCAACAGTCCTGAACTTGAGCTGAAGGAAGCCAACTGAACTTGAGCATAATCTTTTTTATGTCCCTGGGCTTCTGTTGCCTCACTAGTTAACTGGAAATTAAAATGCCTACTTTTCAGGATGGTTATAAGAATTAAATAAGATAATAAAGTGGGAAATGTTTTTCAAAGTACTGGTCAAGTTTTGGGTTATTGCTATTATTAGTCCATAGAAGGGTACCTTCCTTAAAGGAAAAATGCATCCCCTGTCCTTGGTGAGCCATCACTGACCCAGGTACACGAGGGAAGGGTGAGGTGAATGCAGAGAGAGGCCTTATCAAAGACACTTTTTCAGGGCGCCTGGGTGGCTCAGTTGGTTAAGCAGCCAACTCTTGGTTTTGGTTTTGGCTCAGGTCATAATCTCAGGGTCCTGGGATCGGGTCCCACATCAGGCTCTGTGCTCAGCACAGAGTCTGCTTGAGATTCTCTCTCTGCCTCTGCCTCTGCCTCTCTCTTTCTAAATGAATAAATAAAATCTTTTTTTTAAAGATGCTTTTTCACTTCACAAATAATCAAAACTACATAGAAAAATTTTCTGTATCTGTGGGAGACAGAATCTACCTTTTCTAATCATATCCAAAAAATATGAAGTGCAAGGGCACCTGGGTGGCTCAGTCAGTTAAGTGTCTGACTCTTGATATTGGTTCAGGCCATGATCTTGGGGTCATGGGATCGGGCCCCACATTGGGCTCCACATTCAGCACAGAGTCTGCTTGAGATTCTCTCTCTGTCTCGCCCTCTGCCTCTCTCTCTATAAATGAATAAACAAAATCTTTTTTTAAAAAAGACTCTTTTTCATTTTATAGATAATCAAAACTACATAGAAAAATTTTCTGTATCTGTGGAAAACAGACTCTACCTTTTATTTTAAGATTTTATTTATTTGTTTGTCAGAGGGAGAGAGCACAAGCAGGGAGAATGGCAGGCAGAGGAGGAGCCCAACACAGACCTGTATCCCAGGACCCTGGGAGCATGACCTGAGCTGAAGGCAGACACTTAACCAACTGAGCCACCCAAGCAACCCTAGACTCTACCTTTTATAATCACATCAAAAAAATAGGAAGAGCCAGGGTGCTGGCGTGGCTCAGTTGGTTAAGCATCTGACTCTTGATTTCAGCTCAAGTCATGATCCCAGGGTCCTGGGATCAAGCCCTGCTTCAGGCTCCACGCTGGGTGTGGAGCCTGCTTGATATTCTCTCTCTACCTCTCCATCTACCCTTCCCCTCACACACTCTCTCTCTAAAAGAAAAAAAAATGAAATGCCTAGGAATAAATAGGACACAAGTTGCATTAAGATTTTAATGAGGAAAATTATAAAACTTATTGAGAAACATTAAAAGGAACTTAAGATACATACCACCTTTGTGGACTGGAAGACTCAATATTGTAAAAGAGTCAGTTCTTCCAGATCAGTTATAGAGTCAATGCGATTCCAGTCAAAATCCCAACAGATTTTTTAGTAGTATTTGACAAGTTCATTCTCAAGTTTACATGAAGACACAAAGGGCAAAGAACTACCAAGATACGCTTGAAGAAAAATTATAAAAACGGAGGACTAGCACTACCAAAAAGCAAGAATTGTTATGAAGTTATAATATTTAGAACAATACATGGGTCCAGATCAATAAATAGACCAATAAAATAGAGTCCAGGAAGAGAACTCTGTATTGTACAAGCACTTGATAGAGGCGGGCAAAGGACAGTTTTTTAATAAGTGCTGCTGGTACAATAAGCTACCCATATAAGTTAAACAGAAATCAATTCCAGGTATATTCAAGTTTTTAATGTAAAAGGCAAAAAAAGAATATATATATATATATATATATACACACACACACACACACATATATATATGAACTGAACCAACACTTTGCCAAAAGAAAAATATAAATATCTAATAAACTTCATTACAGGGAAATACTAGTTACAACAATGATATAACACTATACACTCATGTACAGGCAAAAATTTTAAAAGTTGATATTATTAAGTGTTGTTAAGGATATAGAACAAGTAGAATTCTCATACACTGCTTTTGGGAATATAAGTGGTACAACCAATTTGGAAAACTGTTTGGGGTGATCTGCTTAATTTGACTATATGTATATTTTTATTACTAGTTACACACCCTAGAGAAACACACACATATGTGCACATGAAAATATGTACAAGAATGTCCATAGTAGCATTTTCAGGAGCCAAAAACCTGCAGACCATTCAAATACCCATCAAGAATGTAACAGAAAAGTAAATTACAGTATATTCAAAGAAAGCCAGGTCAGAAAACTTTTCCCATGAAGGGCCAGAGAGCAAATAGTTTAGGCTCTCTAATTTTAGTTTTGTTGTATTTTTTTATTTTACAACTTTATAAATGTAAAAAGCATTCTTAGCTCATGGGCCCTACAGAACCTGCCACTGGCTGGATTTGGCCTGGAGGCCATAGTTTGCCAATCCCTGATATAGAAGAAAATGATGCAGCATTGGAAATGAATGGATCACTCTTTGTGACCCCCTGGATGAATCTTACAAACAACACTGAGCTAAAGAAGTGACACAAATACATGCACATAATACAAATCACATATACAGACATGACAGGTAAAGTTCACAGAAATATAATTCCATTTATATACAAGCACAATGAACCTAGGGGGTTCAGGAATGCATAAATAGTCCTTAAAACCACAAAGAAGGGCACCTGGGTGATTCAGTCATTTAAGCATCTGCTTTCAGCTCAGGTCATGATCCCAGGGTCCTGGGATCAAGCCCTGCATCTGGCTCCCCACTCAGTGGGGAGTCTGTTTCTCCCTCTCCTTCTGCCCCACCTGCCCCCATCTCTCTCAAATAAATAAATAAAATATTTTTTAAAAACACACACACAAAAATGCAAGAAAACAGTTACATAGAAGTCAAGATCATGGATGGTTCTGGGTGAGGGAGGGGGTTGTGGCCCCAGAGGGACTCCTGGGGCTCTGGCAACGTTCTATTTCTTGACCTGGATAATGGTAATACAGGTGGTTGCCTATGATTATATGTGAACTTGCCCATTTGTGTTTATTATTTGACAAGTTGTGTGTTTATGTTTTATGTCCTTTTCTGTGGGTATTGTGTTTAGATGGATCATCAGCTGAAGTCGACAAAGACGATGGTAAAGAAAAGGGTTCAAGAGGCTCAGATAGCATGGGAGAGGATCTAAGGGAAGGAGACAGTGCCCCTAAGAATGGGGGAGGCTGGTAAGGTCCAAATATGTGGACTTCAAAGACAGAAGGGCTCCTGAACCATAAAGGGCTGCCCTGGTCGGAAGCTGCCTTGGGCAGTGGAAAGAAGGCTACCAGATGCTTCTGGTTCTGTTGAGGGCTGGTCCTGAAGAGTCACTGTCCCGGCGTCCACTGGAGCACAGTGTACAGGCTGGGGGGGCCACAGGCAGAAGGACAGGTCAGGACAAGACAGGACAGGCAGGCCTCACAGTGGGAGATGACAACCAGTCTGCACCCTCTCTGACGCTTTACCCTTCAGATCCTCCCTCGTGGGCACTGGGAAGCCATCAGGGGAGCTATGTACAAAGGAAAGAAAAGGAGACTTTTTTACGTACATTTTTTTTTAATCTCTATTTTACAGAACAAGATATTGCGAATCAGGGAGGTCGAGATGTGTCTAAGGTCACAGATTAGTACACAGTGCAGATGAGATTGGGACCCAGGTTGGTCAATGTGTTCATCAGCGTTCTCCAGAAAAACAACAAAGAGGACCTCTATAGAGAGAACATGTGTGATTGAGTATATGAGAGAGGCTCATACGACGTAGAGACTGGCAGGTATGAACTCTGTGGAGCAGGCTATCGGCTGGAAACTCAAGCAGGATTTCTAGGTTCACATCTGGAGGCAAACCTGCTTTTTTTTCCAGAAAACCTCAGTCTTTGCTCTTAAGGCCCTCAGCTCATTAGATGAGGCCCACCCACACACATCTTGGAGAGCGATCTTTACTTAAGTTGATTTTACTTAAAGTCAACTGATTATAAATGGTAAGTAGCACATTCACAAATACTTCCCCAGCAGCATTTAGACTAGTGTCTGACCCAATAAGTGGGCACCATAGTCTAGTCAAGTTGACACAGAAAATTAACCATCACAGTTGGACATGAGCACCCAGTATCGACTGATTCTAGCCTCACGTGCAGTGATTACCTAAACGTAGGTAAGTGGTTCAGTTAGGAAGCGTGGACCACACAATAGTGTCCCCATTGTGGAATGAGGAAATTTGTATTAAATAACCTTCCAGGGGCGCCTGGGTGACTCTGTCAGTTAAGTAGCTGCCTCCGGCTCAGGTCATGGTCCCAGGGTCTTGGGATCGAGCCCCGAGCCCTGTATGGGGCTCCCGGCTCCGCGGGAAGCCTGCTTCTCCCTCTCCCTCTGCCCCTCCCCCTGCTCTTGCATGTGAGTGCTCTCTCTCTCAAATAAATAAATAATAAATACAGCGTTACCCTTTTATCCCCTCCTAATGAGAACACTGAACTGTTCTTGGAAACTCACTTTTTTTTTTCCTAGACTGTTCAACAGAACTACGTGAGGGATACTTAATGCTAAATAATGCGAATTCCTGTGAGCGATGGCCCCTCTCCTCTTTGGACACAAGAAACCAGTGACTCAAAGGTCTACAGAGAGAAGCCTTCTCTCTCTCTCTCTTTTCACACAACCTGGTGGCCCAGGTTTCCAGAACAATTCCATCAGGTCAGAGACTCTCCCTGGACCACCTACCTGGTGGGGCATAGTACTCATCAACCAAGGCTCTCCAAGGAAAACACGTTTTCGATTTTCTGAAATTATGCTCAAACCAACTTCTTGTGAAAGTGAGTCCCCTGCTTTGAAAAGCTAAGTCACACCTACTTGTGGGCTTAGACCTAGCCAAGCATTTTTGGGCAACTGTTGGCCAGGGGCCAATTTTATATCGGGAACAAGTACCATCTTGGGAAATCATTCATCCTAATAGAAGAGTCCCTCAAATTTGGGGAGTCAGTGATGATGGAGGGGAGGCGTGAATCTGAATGCTGGGAGAGGTTTACCTCTCAGACTGTAGGAGCTGTATTGAGGAGGGTGTACCAGGAAACCAATGAGCAGTTTGCCTAATAGCTCTATAGGACATCTGCTCTGTGGCTTATGCACTTTACTCTCTTGGAGTGAAGGCTGCAGCTCTTAAGGGCATGCAAGAAAAATGATGCCTAGTAAGCTTCCAGAGAGAGGTGGCTAGAAAAGCTTAATGGATCAGAGGTCAGTTCAGATCAATTCAATTCACTTCCACGTGCCAGACCCAGACGAGCACAAATGAACTAGACCTAGCCCTTGCCTTCCCAGAACAGACCAACTGGCAGGGGAAAAACAGATAACGTCAGCAAGATAGAGTTCAGTGCTGTGATAGAGACACACACAGAATGTCACAGAAGCATGATGGAGGGGCACCCCATCTTGCAAAGAGGTTAGGCTTCCTGAAGGAAATGACACTTGGGCTGAGCCTTTAAATAAGAACAAGAATTTGCTAGTGGAGGAAAGTGAGAAGAGCATTCAGGCAGGGACAACAGTGTAAGCAAAGCCTCGGAAGCATGAAGATGATGGGCCAGTTGGGAAATGAGCTGAGACTTCATGGATCAGAAAGTAGGAAGACAGGCGGGCAAGAAGCTAAGGCTGATAGTAGGGGAGGGGACAGGGTCTGTATGCCAAACTAATCAATGTGTTAGATTGTATCACATAACCCAAGGAGGCCCAAGGGCCTTTCTGAGAACATGACGTATTTATTGGTTCCAAATCAGAGTAGGTATCACTGATTTCTGTCTGCCCACCTTCAAACTATCAGGTTTCAGAGCAAGCCTTCTAATGTGTAATCCAATGTTATTGCGTGAATGAATGAATGAGGGAAGGAGTTATTCAGGGACAAATAGAAAGATTATCTGGTTCCACTGAGGCTCCAGCAGAGATGAGAAATCACGAATTTGCAGACATGCCAATCTGCATTGTTGCATCATTTTCTCCAGCAACAGGCCAGGTATAGGAGCAAAAAAAAAAAAAAACAGTATATGAGATGGATACAGAGTCAGAGTTTTGCCATATCAGACCAGAGAGTGAAGGTTGTCAGAGAGATGTTTGTAAAATTCTTACCTAGTAAACAATTTAGGACAGTCAAAAACAAAAAAACGAACACCAACAGACCTCTTTTTTCTTTTTTTTTTTTAAAGATTTTATTTATTTATTCGAGAGAGCTTGAATGAGAGAGAGAGAGAGAATGAGAGAGAGAGCACATGAGAGGGGGAAGGGTCAGAGGGAGAAGCAGACTCCCCACTGAGCAGGGAGCCTGATGCGGGACTCGATCCCGGGACTCCAGGATCATGACTTGAGCTGAAGGCAGTCACTTAACCGACTGAGCCACCCAGGCGCCCCAGAACTCCTTTTTTCTTTAAGCCAGTTGAACATGGGGTCCTATCACTTGCCCCTGGAAAAGCACCAACTAGTAATGCGCAGAGAGATCAGGCCTAGTCTCCAGTCTCTGGAGGCTTCTGTAAGCTTTCAAATGGCAGCAGGAAGGAGGCTATAAGATGTCAGAAGTCGAGTTGTTCCTGGGAGCAGCAGTGTCATGGGGTGGGTCATGGGAATGGTTGCTGAAGCAGATGGAATGAAAGGGAGAAGATTGAGCTGAGAGGCTGGGCCATCCTACACACCCTGAAATGACCCAAGCTGGGGGCAGGCATGAGGTAGAAATCTACCTCAGAGAATTACGGGCTAATTGTTTTCTTTCCCCTCAGAACCTCTCCCCTACTCTGTCCCACCTAACCTTGACCGGTTGGTTTGTCCCTGAATTTGCTTGGGAGGCTAACCACCCGACTAATGGAAACTTTTTACTCTTTCTATCTCTGGAAAAGAAGCCAGATAAAATCCAGTGTGTTCACCCAATAGGGAAGAAATCTTGAAGTGCCCCGGAGGCCTGGAGATGCAGTTTCCACCCTTCCACTCCCATCCTGCCCCAGAGCAATCATGGCTTGCTGGAAGAGTCTCAGAAACTTCATGTTTCCACTTTGTTCTTCTCTCTCCAAAATTACCTCAAGTAACCATGAGGCACTGGGGAAAAAAATGTGAGCATTGAAGTGCAGCAGATCTGATTTGAATCCCAGCTCTGACCTTGGACAAGTTACTCAATTTTTCTGAGCCTCGATTTCCTTCTTTCTAAAATGAGGATAATAATTCCCACCTCATAAGGTCGTTGTCAGAGTTAAATGAAATAATTTATATCAAGCTACTACATTAGTCCCAGCACAGAGTTCCCACCTCCACCACCATCAGTCCTTCCCCCCAAACCCCAACTGCCTCAGAGGCCCCCTCCATTAGCCATTACTGGGCGTGAGGATGGCCACATGGAGCAACCGAATGAGAACTGGATTAGCAACCGAATGAGGACTGGAATGAGAACCGAAAGAGCCCACATTCCAGATGTGGCTTTAGTAGTTCAGCTGGGCACAACACTCAGCCTGCCAGGCCCTCGGTTCTAGCCCTGCCCACCTCACAGAATGGAGGTAATGTGATTTACAGATATTAGCAAAAAAGAACATGAATAAGTTTGCATTAAAATGCCAGTGAGAACAATAGTTCAGAGTGCTACTTTTCTGGAGAATATTGCATTTTCCTTTGCAGTGAAACGTAATCAGCCATTCATTTAATAAAACTGAATTGGACATCTAGTCTACCATGTGTTCGATTCCTGTGCAAATAATTAGTTTATAAATAACCCTTCTTCCTCCGTGATACTAGATACATGGGTTGAACATTCATTCATTCCTTCATTCCTTCATTGATTTAATAAATCTCTCTCGAGCCCTGACATTTAAAAGGAGCTATAGGATTTATCTCTTATGGGACATATTTCAGTCTTAGTAGTAATTTCACTGACTGTCATCTCCTAGTGAGTAGACTGTGAGTTTTTTGAGGACAGGTGGGATCCAGGCAAAGTTCAGTGTCTGTTGACTGACCAAATGAACCCAAAGGACTGACTGTTTCCTAAATAACACAGCTGCCATAAGCTGCTTCTCTGACCATGAGCTATACTCACGGGGGCTCCTTATCACCCTGGTCTGGCCCAGGGGAAAGAACTGGACTCATCATGTTTCCATCACCCCAACCAAACTACTCCTTGCCCTCCAGAGACTGCCCTCAGCAGTCTCTAGTCCCTGGCCTGGCATCGGCCCCCAGGATGGCCCTCGGCAATGCCATCTCTAGGATGAGCACAGCCTGGCATGTGCCCAACCCTCAATGTTAGCACGCCAGTCCCTTTGCAGCCTGCAGGCTCAGGAGTCATTAGGGCTGTCTGGGGCCTCTGATATTAATGAGGGACGCTCTCAGCACAGCTCAGCTCTGTTTCCAGGGCATCAGCCCATCAGGAGGAGACAGATCTCACTGGCAAGTGTACTTGCCTCCAGTCCTGGGCTGCTCCCAGGCTGCCTGCTGGTTGGGTGGCATGGGAAGGATTTGGCTTCTCTCCCTCCTATTGGTCTCCTCCCTTCCTCCATCTCCTGTCTCCATCCTCCCTTCCCTCCCTTGCCCCCTCTCACTTTATTTTTGTCCCCTCCCCCCACACATACCCCTTCTTACTCTTTAGCACTTTCCCTGCTTTCTCATTGTCCCTGTCCTTCTTTATCCTGTGCCTACCTCCCTTCCTCTCCTGTCACTGTAGCTTTCTCATCTTTGTTAATTTCCAGCTCGCTGCCAGTTTGCCTCTCTCTGTCCTTTTGTATGTATCTGTCTCTGTCTCCCTTTCTGGGGTATCCTCTTGACCCCCACCTTTCCCACCCCTAAGTCCTCACCTTCAGTCTGCAGCCATTACGGGTTAGGAAAGCATGGATGGTTCAAGAGAAGTCCAGGTCTAAAGGAACATGGGACACACAGAGTGGGCTAATCGGAGGAATCTGGGAAAGTATTTGAAGTATCTATCAGACAAGCTTGAAACCAGGATAAAAAGGAGTCCTCCCGGCAACCTTCTCAGGGCCCCTCCCTCTTTGGGAGCTTGGTACTATCACTCAGTAGACTTGCTTTGTTGCCCACTACTCTGCCTGGTCTACCTCTTCATTCTTCGAAGTGGCGTGACCAAGAACCACGGGCACCAAAGGAAAAAATCCTGTAACACTACTCACATCTATTTAATTCACTTGTTCTCAACAATTATGTGGACGTTACAGATGAAAATTGCATCATATCAAGTTTGTATTATTATTGAAAATTTTGTAACAGATAATGAACTTATTTGACTAATAAACCCAGGTAGAATCAAAGCTTTATGTCTGTATTACATTCAGTATTGATAACTCTACGAACACATGTCTGTTTTGGGGCGCCTGGGTGGCTCAGTTGGTTAAGCATCTGCCTTTGGCTCAGGTCATGATCTCAAGGTCCTGGGATCAAGCCTCGAGTTGGGCTCCCTGCCCAGCAGGAAATCTGCTTCTCCCTCTGCTCCTCTTCCCACTCCTGCTCTCTCTCTCTCTCAAATAAATAAAATCTTAAAAAAAAAAAAAAGAGTCCTTCCAACCCCCCCAAAATAAAACACAACAAGATATCATTTTATACCCACAAGACTGCTAAAAATTTGACTTGACCAAATTTGGCAAGGATGTAGAAGCAACTGGAACTTCCGTATATTGCTCATGGGAGTGTAAAATGTTACAACCACTTTGGAAAACTGTCCTTTTCTTTTCTCATAAATTCAACATACATCTGCTCCCTGACCCAGCAATTCCACTCCTTGGTATATACCTGAGAGAAGTGAAAACCTGTTATCACATAAAAACAAAACATGACTATCCACAGCACTTTTATTCATAATAGCCAAAATCTAGAAAATACCCAAATTTCCATCAATAAGAAAATAATCATGGTATACTCATACAATGGAATATTACTCAGCAATAAAAAGGAACATGCAACATAATAATTAACCTCTGAAATGTTATGTTGAGTGAAAGAAGCCAAACACAAAAGAATATGATTCAATTTACATGAAATTCAAAAACAGACAAACTGTTGCAGTTGACCTTGACTGCAGGTTTGTGAGACTCTGAAACAGAGAGCCATTTTTCCATGTCATTAAAACTAATCTACTGTGGGGGCACCTGGTGGTGGTTGGTTAAGCATCTGACTCTTGATTTTGGCTCAGTTCATGATCTCAGGGTCATGAGATTGAGCCCCACATTGGGCTCGGTACTGAGCACAGAGTCTGCTGGAGATGCGCTCGCTCCCTTTCTCTCTGCCCTTTCTGCCCCCCACTCACACTCTTTCTCTTTCTCAAAAAAACAAAACTAACCTATTGTGATGAAAACGAGAATAGGGGTGGGGTGTGGGATTGGCAGGGAGACAAGGGCATGAAGAAACTTCATCAGCTGAGAGAAATGTTCTATCATTTTGGATGGCAGTGACACAGATATATATAGTTCTCAAACTTCATTGACCTAGACACTTAAGATCTGAGCATTCTCCTGTGTATGAATTATGTTCGTTTTTAAAAATCACCTGTAATTACATAACATGCAGAAAGATACTGCTATATTTTCACTTTTTGTATCTATATACAGATCTATTTTCCTAATTGTGGTTAAATGCCATATACAGTTCTTTTTCTCTTAACATTATTTTGTGCATTTTCCCATGTCTTTAAAATTCTTTGAAAAGCTTACCTTTGAATGGGTGTCATAGGTCACCATAAAGATGCATCATGATGTACCTCACCATTTTCCTGTTGCTGGACAGGTATGTTGTTTCCAATTTTTCACTTTATAAATAGCAATGTCTTGACAAACATAAATGGAAAAGTGTAGATATTGAAGATTATTTACATTAAATAAGTAGTTTAACAGCAGGGACTCTGGAGCCCAGACCATCCATAAGTTTGAATCTCAGTCCCACCACTTACTTTTTTGTGACCTGGGCAAGTTAATTAATCTTTCTCTGCTTCAGGGCACCTGGGTGGCTCAGTTGGTTAAGCATCTGACTCTTGATTTCAGCTCAGGTCACGATCTCAGGGTCATGAGATGGAGGCCTATGGTGGGCTCCGTGCTGGTGTGGAGACTGTTTAAGATTCTCTCTCTCCCCTTCTCCCTCTGCCCCTTCCCACGCCTCTCTCCCTTTCTAAAAAATAAATAAAAACATTTCTCTGCTTAAATTTCCTCATTGGAAGTGTCGATATTAATAGTAACTCCCTTCATTACATTGTTGTGAGTTAAATGGGGCCATAAATATAAAGCACTTAGAACAATGCCTGGCATTTAGTAAGCCCTCAAAAAGTGTTAGCTATTACTTACAGTATTGTTTGAGGAAAGATCTACAATTAGGCTTAGAACAATTGATGTTGTAAACAAATGAGAAAGAAATGATTGTTGTTGGAGGACTGGGGGAGACTGGAGAGGGTTTCTAATATGCTCCAAAAGTCTATGTTTGGCTTGGCAGAGTCTAGACCAGGGATGGCCTATTCCATATTTGCCTCATTCCTTGACCTTGGCAGACAGCACTCTTCAGTTAAAAAAATAAAAAATAAAATAAATTAAAAAACCCCAAGATGATATCAGATAATCATCATGCAATGAAGACAATAAGACTGATGTCAAAAGGCAAAAATGGAAAATAACCCAAATGTTCATCAGCGGGTGAATGAATACACAACTGCAGATTAACCATTCAGTGGAATGACAAGAAGTGAAACAGCGACACATACAACACAGATGCATCTCAAAACGATGCTGGGTGAAAAAAAACATGCTGTATGATACTACTTATGTAAGATTCTAGAGAATGCAAATGAATCTGTCTTGACAAACCATTGGTTGCGTGGGGCTAAGGGCAGAGAGAAAGATGAACGGGCTGCACAGGGGAACTTCTGGAGTGATGGAAATGTTCTGCATCTTGATTGTGGTCATTGTTTCATCGGTGTATCCATATAATAAAACTCCTCAAATCGCACACTTTCAACAGATGCCTTTTCCTGCACATTAATGAGACCTCATTCAGGTTGGTTTTAAAAAATGGGACAGTGACTGTACAGGTCATTTGGACAGGGCTCCTGGAAGCCTCTAAAGAGAATGATGCTTGTGCTGAGATGAGAAGGATGTTCAGGTTGTAAGAAATCCAAGACATCAAGCCCAAGAGCACCTGAATATTCAATCCCTGGCAAACCAGGGGCAGGGAGCCGCTGAGCCCTGATGCAAGGAGGTGGTTCAGTGTCTAAAGAGAATTTAAAAATAAGAATAAGACCCACCTAAAAGTTTTTATTATCCCCAGCCACTGGCAATTCTAAACAACATCAGTGAGAAAATGCTCTTCCGTGCTGGAGCAGACTGCTCCTACACCAGTGTTTTCCGTAATGGTCCACGGGATCAGAAAATACTGTGTGGCATATGGTTCACAGTAATTTTTGTTGAATACAGTGGTAAATTGTAAGAATATGATTCGTAAGCTTTGATCAGACCTATTTTACTTTGGCAGGACTCCTTCATTGTGCCCTGACTTTGTGACTTTTTCATTGATTTTTGTTGAAATTGGACTTGAATAGCTCAGTGCCCTTCTTTGTGGGTGGGATACCCGGCCCATCCGGGCGCGTAATGGTAATGTCAGACCCTGTGGGCCATCTAGCCCACAAACGCCAGGTAGTTCAGGGAAACCCTTTTGTCGTTCTCACTTTTATGTTTGTTTTGTTATGTTGGACTGAAGACCATATTCTGAGATTAAGCACAGGCATCTGCTCCAGACCATGTACTCAAGACCTCACACCTCATTTTTACCAATGAAGAAACTGAGACCCAGTGATATGAAATTATTTCCGCAATGGAACAGCTAAGACCAGAATTCAAGTTAGACTTTTTGCCATCCACTATACTGCCCCCACTGCATATTTACTGAATACCTTTAACATGCCCAGCACTGTGCACGAAGAGACAACCCATAGCAGATATAGAAGAAATGGTCTCTGACCTTTAGAAGTATCCTCTTTGAGCCCAAGACTAAAAAGCATGAATGCCACAGGAAAATTTATTCAATTACTGAGTACCTATTATGCACCTATTATGAGCTGGACATTGTGATAATGGACCTGGGGTTTTTCGTGGGGTCATCGCCTTCACACCTGTTTCTTACTAACCTTCCCAGCAGCACCAGTAAGTAGTAATATCGGAATCCCATTTTACAGCTAAGAAAACTGCCGTAAAGAAATGTTAAATCATGGGGGGCCTAGATGGCTCAGTCAGTTAATCGGTTAATCGTTTGCCTTCCACTCAGGTCAGGATCCCAGGGTCCTGGGATCGAGCCCCATGTGCGGCTCCCTGCTCAGCGGGGAGCCTGCTTCTCCCTCTCGCCCTGCTTGTGCTCTGTCTCTCGCTCTCTCTCTCTCTCTCAAATAAATAAATAAAATCTTTAAAACAAACAAAAAACTGGTATTTGTTGAAAGAAAGAGAGAGAGGGAGAAAGGAACAAAGAGAGGGGAAATGAAATGGTCAATGTAATCAAGGCTTAAATGGACTCATGTTCTCTCCCTCTTCTAGGCAATCCTACTCTAAAGAAAGACTCTGACAAACTAAGATTTAAGTGTCATCGAATGTGACCAGAAGAAGCTTCTAACTAATGTAGAACAGTGCTTTTCCACCCTGGCTGCACATCAGAATCATTCAGAGAGCTTTTGAAAAACACAAATGCCCAGGCCCCACCCCCAGAGCATTTGATTCAATTGAACTGGAGGGACACCCAGGCCGTGGTGCTTTATTCCTAACGTACAGACAGAGTGGCCCATTTCTGGCCCAGTCCAGTCCCCTCAGAGGTCCAGAGAGTTGATGTCACGTCTCCATGGCCGGAGAGCTGGTAGGTGACAGAGGCAGGAGATAAACTCACAGCATCGCTGGGTCACTCTAACCTTTATCAGCCCTTGATCTCACGAAATCCTTCTTTCTCCCTTAAATTTCTCAGACCAGTTTTTCTCATTTAACAAATGGTTATTAAGCACCTGCCATGTGCCAGATGCCAGGTATACAGCTGTGAGCAAAACAGTTTTCCTCTCACCTTGGCCTCAGCAGGAAGAGCCTTCATGCCTGGACCCTTTCCCAATTTGGACCAGTTGGTCTCCACTAGTTTGTGAATTTCTTGGGCCCAGGAGCCATCTTTGGAGCTGCAGAGCCTAGCACACTGCCTGGTATGAAGGCGGATTTGATAAAAGTTTGATGAATGAACAAAGACAAAGGATTCCTAAATCCTCATACATGGAATAAAGAGAAAGTTTCAAGAAGATCACTTTTATTGGGTCAGGACTTTCTCAATTCTATGTCGTAGAAATCTAGCTTAAATTTTCCCAGTCAAGAGAGGGTATTTACTTGCTCATAAGTGGCAAAGGCAAGTGTATAGAATCCCGGAGCTCAAACCATGTCATTAGGGATCAGTCTCTCTTGGCGGCTCCCAGCTGGCTCAGTTTGTGTCATCTTGGTGTCATTCTTAATTCAGGGCCTCTCCACGTGACACGGTGTGCCTCCAGGCACTTCCAGCCCAAGATGGTCCTCCAGGACTCCCATGTTTGTATCCTCTGATTTTAGCAATCCCAGCACAGACTCTGAGGGCCCCATGTGGGCATCCCTGAACCAAACGCTATCTGGCTCAAACAAACAGTGCTCTCTGAGTATCTACCATGTGCCAGGCCCCGTGCAAACAAGTAGGCTATGAGGGAACACTTGGATAGATGGAGGGATGGATGGATGGATGGATGGTGGAGGGATGGATGGGTGGATGGATGGATGGGTGGGTGGATGGATGGATGGATGGTGGAGGGATGGATGGGTGGATGGATGGATGGATGGATGGTGGATGGATGGATGGGTGGATGGATGGATGGATGGATGGTGGATGGATGGGTGGATGGATGGATGGATGGTGGATGGATGGATGGAAGGTTGGTTGATGGATGCGTGAACGGTAGATAGATGGGTGGGTGGGTGGATGCGCAGATGATGGATGGTGGATGGATATCACTAGTATCCAGTGGCTCCACCCAGAGCAGCCTGGGGCTCCCTTGTTGTCCCCTGTTCTCACCCCTTCACCCTAGGCTGTCACCTCACTTTCCTAAAAGCCTTCTCCTTGCCCATGGAGCCATTAGATGGTCTCTCTTGGTCCTCAGGCAACAGCTAGTACTTTCCCTCCCTCCTGCCATCCAGCATCCAGCTGAATCAGGAATCGATACCAGTAAACTGGGTGTGAACGGAAGGAGACGGCTCATTATTTGCCATTATTTACTTCTGAGTGTGTGCATTCTCACCGCTTCCCATTCTCTGTCTCTCCTCTTTCCTTCCCACTTCTTGGGAACTGGCTGTACAACCAGCTCATCTGCATTTGGCCCTAGAGGACCTGCGGACTCCGGGGAGGAGGGCGGAGGCAGCGGGCGGGAGCAGCACGGCGGCGGTGACAGCGCACAGCCCGGCCGCGCCGCGCCGCTGGAAGCCCATGCCCGGCCCGAGCCGCCGGGGGGTTGCTCATGAGGCCGCTGCCGAGCGGGAGTAGGAAGAACCGCGGCATATCCCTGGGGTTGCTCGCCCTCTGCCTGGCTGCCGCGCGGTGTCTGCAAAGTAAGCGCCGGGCGGCGCGGGGCGGCGGGGAGGCTCGGGGCGCAGTGGGGGCCGGCGGAGCTGCGCGGGAGGCTGCGGAGCTCGGGAAGGGGGTGGCGGCGGGGAGGCTCGGGGCGCAGCGGGGGACGGTGGGGCGGCGCTGGGGGCGGCGGGGAGGCTCGGGGCGCAGAGGGGGCCGGCGGGGCTGCGCGGGGGGCGGCGGAGCTCGGGCGGGGGGTGGCGGCGGGGAGGCTCGGGGCGCAGCGGGGGACGGCGTGTCGACCCTGGGGGCGGCAGCGGAGCTCGGGCAGGGGGTGGCGGCGGGGAGGCTCGGGGCACAGCGGGGGCCGGCGGGGCTGCGTGGGGGGCGGCGGAACTCGGGCGGGGGGTGGCTGCCGGGAGACTCCGCGCAGCGGGGGCCGGCGGGGCGGCGCCGGGGGGCGGCGGAGCTCGGGCGGGGAGTGGCGGCGGGGAGGCTCGGGGCTCAGCGGGGGCCGGCGGGGCGGCGCGGGGGGCGGCGGAGCTGGGGGGGCGGCAGGGGACCACGGGGCTGCGCGGGGCTCAGCGGGGGGCGGTGACGGGGCGGTGCGGAGCGGCGGGCGGGTCCTGGGTGTCGCGGCTGCCCAGCCACAGACCCTAAACCACCTTGGGGGATTAGGGGCGGCCCGGCTGGCAGGGGGCGCGCTGCTTCCCACCGGGGCTGGGCGCGTCCTCTAGCGCGCCGACCGCGGCCGGAGGGACCCGGCCAAGTGGAGGCTTTCCCGGCCCGGCACCCTGGGCCACTTCGGGGTGCCCGCCCCGGCCCCGCGCGGCCGGGCGTTATCAGAGCCGGAAGCCGACGCGGAGATAATCGGCTGCCGGCCCGGTGGCCGCCTCCTCTGCAATATTTTCTATTTCTTTTTCCTGGAATAACCACACTTGCAGCTGAGGTGTCCCCGACCCCAAGGGCACGCGGGCCCCGTCCCCTACGGTGGGGACCCCTCGCCTTCTCTCGGGCTTCCCTAGTCCCCACGACATTCTGTAGGCCTATCCCTTCACGCAGGCGAACCCGCAGCCGACTCTCTTGAAGAAAAGGGGTTCTGGGGCTTTGGGTTGGGTGTGGGGGCTGGAGGTGGTCCTCACCACTGTGCACCGAGTGGCGGGCGTTGGGTGGGTCGGCCCTAGAACCTCCCGAGTTTGATGAGTCTTCATGTAACGCACAGCGGCACAAGCTCCCGCCGACACAAACCACAGATTGTGATACGGTTTTACTTTCTCATCTAATCGTTAACATTATTGTCATTCGCATGTTACAGATTAGTCGACTGAGATTTTGAGTAACCAGTGCAGGGCCATTGGAGGTGGGAGGACCTATATAGTAAGAGCCAGAACTTATTAAGCACGTGTGCATTCACCATCCCTCGGACTTTACAAGACTTCTATGAATCCACAAGGCAACCCTCTAAGTGCTACTCTATCCCTGTTTCACAAGTGAGGAACCTGAGGCATATGGAGGTTGTTGCTTGCACAAAGTCACCCGCTAGTCCGTGGTGGTCCTAGGGCCCAAACCCAGGCGATCTAGCACTGGAGCCTTCCACCGCTCTGCCCAGAGCTCAGCTTGGGAGACTGCAGATGTCAAACCCTGAAGGACTACGATAGGGCATGTACTTCTCGCTGCCTGTCGAGTGAGAAATAACCGGTTGTTAGTCCTTCAGGTAGGTGGGTGTGTTTGGCGTGGCAGTGACCTTTTCAATTGTTTTTCAACCCTCCATCCGCTTCCAACCACCATTCTTACACAACATCTGTACAGATGCTCACGACACTCAGGGGCCAGCCATTTGCCACACTCTCGCTCATGACACCCTCTACCTGTAGGAAGCAGGCCACAGTGGGGAAACCTAGTTCACAGTCATGCCCCCAGGCGGGCAAACGAGTTGGGGCTTGCAGTGGTGAGCTGGGAGAGGCAGGAGGTGCTAACGTTCTGGGAACCCCAACTGCAGAACTGGCCCTACTGAGTCATTCATGACCCAGTTCCCAGGAGAACAGGGGAACAGAGAGCGGGCTGGCGGGCTGAGCCTGGGTCAGGGGAGGGATGGATAGGCCAGGAGCGACCCTAGCTAGAATGGAGCCATGGGTTCTGGGCTCAGCTGGGGTTGGGACAGGTGGGGAGGGGAGGGCGAGTCAGGGTAGGAGGAATCTCACTGCATGCCATATGCTGTACTTGGTATTCAGAAACCTACTGTTTACACCATTTTCTTTCTTTTTTTTTAAGATTTTTTTATTTATTCATGAGAGACAGAGAGAAAGAGAGAGAGAAGCAGAGGGAGAAGCAGTCTCCCAAGGAGCAGGGAGCCTCATGCGGGACTCGATCCCAGGACCCTGGGATCAGGACCTGAGCCGAAGGCTGAGCCACCCAGGCGCCCTACACCATTTTCTTTTCAGCTCCATCCACATTGAGAAGCAGAGATCTTGTTCATTCCTCTTGACTGCTGTACCTACATCATCATATGAAAATTCTGGTTTGTACTTAACCAGCCCTGTCCCGAAGGACATTTACACTTTCAGTGTTTAGCCCCCACACAGGTGAGAGCAGCCCCCTACTGCAGGATAACAAGTATAGTGCTAGGGATCGGCGCATCATCTGGATGACACAGAAGGCTGGGCCACCTCCAGGCTGACAGGTAGCCCCAGGACACACACTTCCTTTCCACAGGGATAGTGCTAAAAAAAATGCTTGGAAGATTAAATGAAGCGATTGAGGGAGGGGTAAGGACTTTCAAACAGAAAGTCATCCAGATTTCTTCATTTCTGATCTCCAAGGGAGATCTGATATAGTCCGTGCTGGTCTGGAAGAGGGCTGCAGTCAGGAGACCCTCCTTTCTCCATTATCACCAGGACCTGAGGACACCTATATATTTCATTCCCTGTAAGACTTTTTCCTTTAACATTTATTTATTTATCTACATATAATTGGCATCCAATGTTACAGTACCTTAAGGTGTACACCATATTGATCTGATAATTCTATATATTACTCAGTGCTCATCACGGTAAGGGTAGTCATCCTCTGTCACCAACAACGTTATTAAAAAATTATTAACTGGGGGGCGCCTGGGTAGCTCCATCAGTTAAGTGTCCAACTCTTGATTTCCACTCAGGTCATGATCTCAGGGTCATGAGATTGAGCCCTGTGTGAGGCTCCATGCTCAGTGAGTCTGCTTGAGATTCTCTCCCTCTTCCTCTGCCCCTCCCCACTCCCCATCCCCCACCCCTGCTCACACACGTGCTCTAAATAAATACGTAGATAAATAAATAAAATCTTTAAAAAAATAAAAAACGTCTGACTGTATTTCCTATGCTGTACTTTTCATCTCCATGATGTATTTATTTTATAACTGAAAGTTTGTACCTCTGCATTCTGTTTACCCATCCTCCCAACCCACCTCCCCTCTGGCAACCACCAGTTCTCTGTATGTGAGGGTCTGTTTGTGTTTGTTTGTTTGTTCATTTGTTTTGTTTTTTAGATTCCACATTTAAGTGAAATAATAACGGTATTTGTGTTATCCATGTCTGACTTATTTCACTTAGCATAATTCCCTCTAGGTCCATCCATGTTGTCAGAAATGGCACGATCTCATTCTTTTTTATGGCTGAGTAATATTCCATTGTGTGTGTGTGTGTGTGTGTGTGTGTGTGTGTGTGTGTGTGTGTGTCTCCTTTATCCATTTTTCAGTCAGTGGTTACTTGGGTAGCCTCCGTATCTTTGCTGTTGTAAATAATGCTGCAATAAACATAGGGGTACATATATCTTTTCAAATTAGTGTCTTTGTTTTCTTTGGGTATCCAGCAGTGGAATTACTGGATCACATGGTATTTCTATTTTTAATTTTTTAAGGACCCTCCATACTGTTTTCCACCGTGGCTGTACCAATTTACATTCCCACCAACAGTGTCTGAGCTTCCCTCTTCTCCATATTCTCACCAACACTTGTTATTTTTTGTCTTTCTGATACTAGTTATTCTGACCTGTGCAAAATGATAGCTCATTGTGGTTTTGATTTGCATTTCTCTAATGATTAGTGATGTTGAGCATCTTTTCACGTGTCTGTTGGCCATCTGTATGTCTTCTTTGGAAAAATGGCTATTCAGGTCTTCTGCCCATTTTAAATCAGGTTGTTTGGTGTTTTGTGTGTTTGTTTGTTTGTTTTTTGGTGTTGAATTATATAAGTTCTTTATATATTTTGGATATTAACCCCTTATCGGATATATCATTTGCAAATATCTTCAATAGGTTGCCTTTTTGTTTTGATGGTTTCCTTTGACGTGCAAAAGCTTTTTATTTTTGTGTAGTCCTGATTCTTTATTTTTGCTTTTGTTTCTCTTGTCTGGGACGACATATCTAGAAAAATGTTGCTAAGGCTAATGTCAAAAAGAGATTAGTGCCTCTGTTTTCTTTTAAGATTTTATTTATTCATTTGTCAGAGAGAGAGAGCACAAGCAGGGGGAGTGGCAGGCAGAGGGAGACACAAGGATCCTGACATGGGACTCGATCTCAGGACTCTGGGATCATGACCTGAGCCGAAGGCAGACCCTTAACCAACTGAGCCACCCAGGTGCCCCCTGCCTCTGTTTTCTTTAGTTTTATGGTTTCAGTTTTCACAGTTAGGTCTTTAATCCATTTCAGTTAATTTTTGTGTACGATGTAAGCAAGTGGTCCCAGTTTTATTCTTTTGCATGTAGCTGTCCAGTTTTCCCAACACCATTTATTGAAGAGACTGTCTTTTTTCCCATTGTATATTCTTGCCTCATTTGTTGTAAGTTAATTGACCATATAATCATAGGTTTATTTCTGGTCTTTGTATTCTGTTCTATTGATCTCTGTGTGTTTCTGGGCTAGTACCATACTCTTTTGATTATTATCGTTTTGTACTATATCTTGAAATCTGGGATTTTGATACCTTCGGCTTTGTTCTTCTTTCTCGAGATTGAGTGGCTATTTGGGACCTTTGTGGTTCCATACAAATTTTAGGATTAATTGTTCTAATTCTGTGAAAAATGCTATTGGCATTTGTTTTAAAAGATTTTATTTATTTATTTGACAGAGAGAGACACAGGGAGAGAGGGAACACAAGCAGGGGGAGTGGGAGAGGGAGAAGCAGGCTTCCTGCCGAGGAGGGAGCCCAATGTGGGACTCGATCCCAGGACCCTGGGATCATGACCTGAACTGAAGGCAGATGGTTGACGATTGAGCCACCCAGGCGCCCCTATTGGCATTTTGATAGGGATTGCACTGAATCTGTAGATTGCTTTGGGTAATATGGACATTTTAATGCTATTAATTCTTCCAATCTATGGTATATCTTTCCATTTGTTTGTGTTGTCCTCAATTTCTATCATCAATGTTCTCTCATCAGTATAGTTTTCAGAGTATAGGTCTTTCACCGCCTTTGTTAAGTTTATTCATAGGTATTTTATTCTTATTGGTGCTACTATAAATGGAATTGTTTTCATAATTTCTCTTTCTGCTACTTCATTATTAGTGTATAAAGAAATGCAACAGATTTTTGTATGTTAATTTCATATTCTGCAACTTTACTGAATTCATTTATCAGTTCAAATAGTTTTTTGGTGGAGTCTTTAGGATTTTCTATATATAGCATCATGTCATCTGCAAAGAGGGACCATTTTACTTCTTCCTTACCAGTATGGATCCTTTTATTTGTTTGTATTTATTTATTTATTTTAAGATTTTATTTATTTGAGAGAGAGCTAAAGTGAGAGAGATCACAAAGGGAGAGAGAAGCAGACTCACAGTTGAGCACAGAGCCCGGTGCGGGGCTCTATCCCAGGGCCCTGAGATCATGACCCGAGCTGAAGGCAGTCACTTAACCGACTGAGTCACCCAGGTGCCCCTTTTAATTCTTTGTTTGGTCTGCGTACCCAAGCTAGAACATCCAGTACTGTGTTGAATCAGAGTGGTGAGAGTGGACATCCTTGGCTTGTTTCTGATCTTAGAGGAAACACTCAGGTTTTCACCGTTGAGTACGATGTAAACTGTGTGTTTTATGTATGGCCTTTATTATGTTCAGGTATATTCCCTCTAACCCTGCTTTGTTAAGGTTTTCATCATGAACGGATGTTGTACTTTGTCTAATGCTTTTTCTGCATCTATTGAGATAATTATATAGTTTTTATCCATTGTCTTGTTAATGTGATGTATCACCTTGAATGATTTGCAGATATTGAACCACCCTTGCATACTTGGATTAATCCCACTTGATTGTGGTGAATGACTTTTTTGTTGTATAGTTGAATTCTGTTTGCTAATATTTTGTTGAGGATTTTTGCATCTATGTTCATCAGAGATACTGGCCTGCAGTTTTCTTTTTTCTCTTTCTTTCTTCCTTTTTTTTTTTTTTTTGGTAGTGTCTTTGTCTGGTTTTGGTATCAGGGTAATGCTGGCCTCATAGAGTGGATTTAGAAGTTTTCCTTCCTCTTTTATTTTTGGAATAGTTTGAGAAGAATAGGTATTAAATCTTCTTTAAATGTGTTGTAGAATTCACCTGTGAAGCCATCTGGTCCTGAAATTTTCTTTGTTGGGAGTTTTTTTTCCCCCTAGGCTAAAGTTTTATTTCAAAACATTCTGCAGTAAGAACAAACATCCCTCCCCCCTGCAGCACATTACTTAAACAAACAAACGAACAAACCCACACTGTTTTCCCTACCCAGAGAAGTAAATAAGAAGATCATCACAATGTTGACATGTCCTTTAGCATAATCACAAGTCAGAGGCTACTTGATATTCTTTGATTAGCTGGAGTAAGTTTTCCACTTTCATTTTTGTGTCTCCCTTTTTCTTTACTTCCTCTTAAGGGAGGGTGGTGGCTGCGGGGATGAAACCCTCAAATCTCAAAAGAGTACCGAGTTGTAGAGTTCGCTATCTTCTAATACCATTTCCACCGAAGGGGTTATGAATCATCATGTTGGGATTTTTTTGATTACTGATTCAATTTTATTACTAGTAATTGGTCAGCTCAGATTTTCTATTTCTTCCTGATTCAGTTGTGGAAGCATCTATGTTCCTAGGAATTTATCCATTCTAGGTTGTACAGTTTGTTAGCATATACATTTTCATCATACTCTGTTATAATCTTGTGTATTTCTGTTGTGTTGGTTGTTCTTCTCTTCCTTCATTTCTGATTGGATTAATAGAGTCCTATCTCTTTTTTTCTTGATGAGTCTGGCTGAAGGTTGATCAGTTTTCTCTTTTCAAAGAACCAGCTCTTGGTTTCGTTCATGGTTTTTTCTACTGTTTTTTCAGTCTCCTTCATTTGTTTCTGCTGTAATCTTTATGATTTTCCTTCTTTCCACTGGCTTTGGGCTTTGTTCTTCTTAACTCCTTGATGTGTATGGTTAGATTTTTTATTTGAGATTTTTCTTGTTTCTTGAGGTAGACCTGTTGCCATAAACTTCCCTCTTGGAACTGCTTTGCCCTGTCCCAAAGATTTTGGACTGGTGTATTTTCATTTTCGTTTGTTTCCGTGGATTTTTTATTTCCTCTTTGATTTCTTTATTTAGTTGGTTAGTGGCATGGTGTTTAACCTCCAGGCATTTGTGTTTTTCCCATTGTTTTTCTTGTAATTGATTCCTAGTTTCATATGATTGTGGTGGAAAAGATGCTTGATATAATTTCAGTCTTCTTAAATTTATTAAGACTTGTTTTGTGACCTACCATGTGATCTATCCTGGAGGATGTTCCATGTGCACTTGAAAGAATATACAGTCTGTTGGTTTTGGATGGAATGTTCTGTACATATTTGTTAGTCTATCTGGTCTAATGTGTTGTTCAAAGCCACTATTTCCTTGTTGATTTTCTGTCTGGTTGATCTACCCATTGATGTATATGGTGTGTTAAAGTCCCCTACTATTACTGTATTATGTTAATTTCTTCTTTTATGTCTCTTAATAGTTGCTTTATGTGTTTAGGAACACTTTGTTCAGTGCATAGATATTTACAGTTGTTATAGTCTCTTGTTGGATTGATATCTTTATCATTATGTTGTAGCCTTTTATCTCTTGCTGTAGTCTTCATTTTAAAGCCTATTAATGTCTGATAGGAGTATTGCTACCCTTGCTTTTTTTCCCCCTCCCATTTGCATGTTTTGGTTTTTTTTAGAGAGAGAGTGTGAGCCAATGGTGGGGGGGTGGTGCAGGCAGAGAGAGAGGGAAGGAGAGAATCCTAGGCAGGCTCCACGCTCAGCACAGTGCCCAGTGTTGTGGGGCTGATCTCAAGATCCTGAGACCATGACCTGAGCCAAAATCAAGAGTCGGACCCTCAGCTGAGGCCACTCAGGTGCCCCCGCAGGGTATGTGTTTATCCAGCTCTTCACTTCAGTCTGTACGTGTCTTTAGGTCTGAAATGAGTCTCATGTAAGCAGCATGAATGGGTCTTTTTTTTTTTTAATCCATTCAGCCACCCTATGTCCTTTGATTGGAGCACTTCGTTCATTTACATTTAAAGTAATTATTGACAGGTGTGTACTTACACCATTTTGTTAATTGTTTTCTGGTTGTTTTGTAGTTCTTCTCTGTTTCTTCTCTTGCTTTCTTCCCTTGTGGTTTGATAGTTTTCTTTAGTGTTATGCTTGGATTCCTTTCTCTTTGTGTTTTGTGTTTTTTAGGTTGTGTTTTTTTTTAAAGATTTTATTTATTTATTTGACAGAGAGAGACAGCGAGAGAGGGAGCACAAGCAGGGGGAGTGGGAGAAGGAGAAGCAGGCTTCCCGCGGAGCCGGGAGCCTGATGTGGGGGCTCAGTCCCAGGACCCTGACATCATGACCTGAGCCGAAGGCAGACGCTTAACGACTGAGACACCCAGGTGCCCCCATTATAGGTTTTTGACTCGTGGTTATCGTTGGGTTCATATATAACATCTTATGTGTAAAGAAGTGTATATTAAGTTGACAGTTGCTTAAGTTTGAGCACATTCTAAAAGCACTAAATTTTATTCCCCCCTCCACATTTTATGTATACATTGTCATATTTTACATATTCTTATTTTGCATATCCCTTAACTAATTTTTGTAGATATAATTGATTTTACTACTTTTATGTGACTTTGTAACTATTAATCTACTACTATACTATATGTTTGCTTTTATGCCTGAAATTTTTTACTTTTCATAATTTTTTTACTTCTAGTGATGGCCTTTTCTTTCCACTCAAAGAATTCCCTTTAACATTTCTTGTAAGGCTGGTTTAGTGGCGATGAACTCCTTTAACTTTTGTTTGTGTGGGAAACTCTCTCCTTCTATTCTGAATGATTACCTTGCCAGGTAGGGTATTTTGGGTTGTAGGTTTTTGCCTTTTAGCACTTTGAATATATCATGCCACTCTCTCTGGCCTGCAGAATTTCTGCTGAGTAATCAGCTGGTAGCTGTATGGAGTCACCCTTGTTTGTAACTATTTTTTTTTCTTGCTGCTTTTAAAATTAAAAGTTCAATTCTTTATCATTTTATTTTAAGATTTTACTTATTTATTTCAGAAAGAGGCGGGGAGGGGCAGAAGGAGAGGGAGAAGAAGAGGGAAAGAATCCCAAGCAGACTCCACAGAGTGCAGAGCCCTGCACGGGGCTTGATCCCACAACCCCGAGACCATGATCCAAGCCGAAACCAAGAGTTGGACACTCAACTGACTGAGCCATCCGGGCGCCCCTACTTTTTGTCATTTTAATTATTATATGTCTTAGTGTGAACTGCCTGGGCTTAATCTTGTTAGGGGCTGTCTTTGCTTCCTGGATCAGGACGTCTGTTTCCTTCCCCAGATTAGCTGTTATTTCTTCAAATAAGTCTTCTACCCCCTTCTCTCTCTTCTCCTTCTGGGATCCCTATAATGCAAATGTTATTACACTTGATGATTTCAGAGTTTCCTTAACCTATTCTCATTTCTTACTATTTTTTACCTTTTTGCTGTTCAGCTTGGTTGTTTTTCATTGCCCTGTCTGCTGTAGGACTTTCTTATTTTTTTTAAAGATTTTATTTATTTATTTCACAGAGAGAGAGAGAGACAGCTAGAGAGGGAACACAAGCAGGGGGAGCAGCAGGCAGAGGGAGAAGCAGGCTCCCCGCTGAGCAGGGAGCCTGATGTGGGGCTCGATCCCAGAACCCTGGGATCATGACCTGAGCCAAAGGTAGACGCTTAACCGACTGAGCCACCCAGGTGTCCCTGCTGTAGGACTTTTTAAAAATGTATTTTATGTTGTCTAAAGTCAGGATGCTTTAATATCTAATCAATAGCTTTGCTATAATCTCTGTTGGCCTGGACCGAAGTTGAGCCCTTCCTGAGAGGATGTGTGTTGCTTCTGTCAGTCACTGGGAGGCAGCTTATCTGGGGAGTAAGAAAGACTTCATGGAGGAGGTGAGGCCGAGTCTTGAAATATGAGAAAGTGTATACAAAAGGGCAAGATGGAGAAGAGAATTCTAAGTAAACAGCAGGCACTCAAAATATAGGCGCACTATTCCTTTTGGGGCCTGACAGGATCTGGACATGCTAAGAAACAGAAGAGGAAGCTTCTTAGCAAGCATCTACCAGGATCTTGGCAGAAACCCCACTCCCAGACCCTGCTGACACTGTACCTCCCTGGTCCATTGCGTTCAGGACCCTGGCCTGCCTGCACCTGTTTTCCCTGGAAAATGGGCTTGGGGTAGGAATGTATTTACTTATCCAGAAGAAATGAGAGTAGGAGAGAGGCTAGACTGGCAAGTTCAGAGTTGGAAAATGGTTTTCTCCTGTAACGGCTTTGCTGGGCTGGGGAAGCAACAGTCAGGCCTGGGGCCAAAGGGGAAATGACACACTGGACCGTAAAGGGAGCACAGAATGTTCCTCCCTCACGTGTGGGGCAGAAAGCACATTGGCCTTTCCCCGTGCTTAGGTGCACCCGGGGGAGCTCAGGCCTGTGCCATGCTGACCCCACAGGCACCTGGTGGCTCTGAGACTTCCCTGGAAATCCTCAGCTGGCAAAAGAGGAAGAGCCTGGATGACAGATCCCAGTGCTGGCTGTAAACCCTGTACAAAGACAAGTCACCTACCTCCTCCGAGCGCACAGGGCAAGGAGGGTGGGCTGGTTTGGTGGTTCTCAGCCAAGGCTGCACGTTAGAACCAAGGTCTGCACGTTAGACCTACGGATGCTCACACCCTACTTTAGAGAGTTAAGTGGGTGTCTCCAAGGGCAGGACCCAGTACTGCTTTGTTTTGATTTTAAGTTCCGTGGTTGATTCTAATGTGTGACCAGGCAGTGCTCCTGGACTAGGCCATTTCTAGGTCCCTTCCATAGTCTTGTCCTAGGGAAACAGCTTGTCAGGAAGTGTGCATGTTTCTCATACCTTCTGTTCTCAGAACACCCACCATTGTGTAGCTGAGTGTCACTTGTCTTTTTTTCTTTTAAGACTTATTTATTTACTTTTTAGAGAGAGAGAGAGCATGAGCAGGAAGGGGAAAGGGAGAAGGAGGGAGAATCTCAAGCAGACTCTGCACTGAGCGTGGAGCCTGATACGGGGCTCCATCTCATGACCCTGAGATCATGACCTGAGCTGAAACCAAGAGTCAGACACTTAACTGTGCCACCCAGGCGCCCCTCACTTATGTCTTTTTTTTTTTTTAAGATTTTATTTGTTTATTTGACAGAGAGAGAGAGATAGTGAGAGCAGGAACACAAGCAGGGGGAGTGGGAGAGGGAGAAGCAGGCTTCCCGCCGAGCAGGGAGCCCAATGTGGGACTCAATCCCAGGACCCTGGGATCATGACCTGAGCCGAAGGCAGACGCTTAACGACTGAGCCACCCAGGCACCCCTCACTTATGTCTTATTTATGGTTTTATCCTGACAAACCAATAGATGCTTTCCCACCAGGCTTAGGGCAGGAGACAAGGCTGCTTTGCTTGGGAATTGGTTTTGCCCAATAAATATTTCCTGAGTACCTACTGTGTGAGAGGCCCTGTGCCAGGAGCTAAGGATACTCAACAATAGGGGATGGCATGGCCCAGGGGGATGTCAGATCCCAACCTGATGATTTGATGTTAGCTGCCCTGGGAGCACAGAGAAAGGGATTTACTTCACTTGGTTGGAGTTGGGAAGAGGCTTCTCGAACAGCAGGCCTGGAAGGCTACGTAGGAGGTAGCCAGGTGCACAAGGAGGGAGAAAGTTCTGAGTAACAGGAAATCACAGACAGAGCATTGCAATCTTTCCTTCCTTTGCTCCAGTAGCAGGGGGCCTGCTCTTTAGTTAAACCGGCTCTTCCAACACTTGCCAGTTTCTTCCTATTTCATCTTACACGTTCTGTAGCAGGTAAAGGAATAGAGCTTGGGAAGACTTTGGATCTTAGGTGGAAGGTGCTGGAATAGTTCCTCGGATAGACCCTTACACTAATACCAGAGACTCAGGAGGGAGATGTGGGTCCTTTGGCAGCAAGCAGTGACTAGGGCACCTCCCATGAGGCTCCCCTGATGATTTGCCCTTCTCCACGAGGGTAATATCCCTGCCCCAGTCTCACCAGGGGAATGGATCACATTCCTTTTGTATGTACTTTGAGATGGGATTTCAGGGGTTCTTGAACCAGAGCTTATTCCTCTCTGTCAAGGAGACTGTCGATTCAGTTTGATAGCCCCAGCCTGAATGAGCATCCATCCATCATATCACACACTGCTGGGTGCTGGCGAGCGCTTGCCTGCTCCTTCCAGCAGGGAGATGGGCTGTCACTCCTCTAACGTGAACGCAAGGCAGGCTGGAGACTGTGCCCCCGGAGCCTGGGGGGGGGGGGCTGGCAGAGGAGGCGCCCTGAGTGAGCACACACCTGGGAAAGGTGGGGGGTCTCCCCTGGGAAAGAGGAACAAAAGGCCCAGAGTGGTCCACAGTCTGGTGAACTGGAATTGGGTGGGGAAGAGTCTTGAGCGATGGGGGTGGAAGAGAGAGTTGAGAGCAGATCATCGAGGTCTTTCCAAACCAGTGGAGACACAGCCAGGTGTGTGGTCTGGAAAGATCACTTATAATAGCCTCCAGCCGACTGAAGAGGAGAAAAACCAGTCTCTCCTGAGTTTTTATAATTGTTAATAACAGTTAAAAGACAGCAATGTGTGTGGCTGTGTATTGAGCCTGCGCTTTGTGCCAGGTACTGCAATAGCTGCTTTCCATTCACTGGCACACAATCCTGCAAGTAGGTGCAATTAGCCCCCATTTTACAGGTAACAAAACTGAGGTTCAGGGAGGTTGAGGAACTTGCCTAGAGATATTCATTCCATTAGGTGCTTCTGGAAAGCCCACAGGGCCAGGCACTGCCCTGGGCCCTAGGGATTCAACAGCGAACAAGACAGATCCCCTGGGTTCAGAGCTGACAGCTGATCTAGGAGGATGAGCCATCAATCAAGAGGAATTACAACGGACTGGGATAAGTGTGTTGCTAGGAACATGTTGCTATGGTAACACAGGGCTGGGAACCTAACCTGCTGTTGAGAGATTAGGGAAGGCTTCCTGGAAGAAGTGATGTTTAAACTAAAATCTGCAGGAGGAAGAGGAATTGGCCCTTTTGTCTCTCTGAAGGAGCAGCTTCGTACCCTAACCGCACTACCCTGTCATGAGTCTGCCTGAATCCTGTGATTGCTCTACACCCGTCTGCCAAGGGCCTTCAGGCATCCTATAAACTCCCAAAGAAGAATGTTGCGCCTCATTTCTTCCTTAGTCCTCTTGTTACCTGCAGAGGTACCTGAGAACTCCACTTTCCAGTTCCCCAGGCTGGGCACTGGCCCAGGCCCGACCATGAGTCCTGCAGAAACCCAGCAGTGCCCCACTCCCAGGCTGTGCAGGACCAGCCAGCCGCCTCCACTGTGCCTCGCTTCCTTGGCATCTGAGTAGAAATGCAGCCCATGGCCATTCAGAAGAGTTCAGCTTTCCAGCAAGGGCGGCTCTTGCTTATGGTAGGAAGATTCCAGAAGGAATTCCACAAGGAGGAATTTCAGGTTATCCAGTCTCTGCACACTTCCACAAGGAAATCACAGATTTACAAATGCCCATTCCAGTCTATACCTGCTATGTGATTTGGGCTGGAAGGACCAGGCTCCTCCACCAACATGTCAGCTCCCAGTCTCAAATATACTGCTTCAATCCCCGGTCCGACTCCAGCTTCTGCTTACACACCCCTGGGGATGGGGAGCTCACTACCTTCGTGAGCAGCTCAGTGGATCTTCAAAGAATTTTTATTAATTTTAGCTGATATTTCTTGAGCGATCACCAAGTGTTAGAAACTGTGCTAAGCTCCCTACATGTATGGTCTCACTGAAACCTCATTCTGCTGCAGGAGGTGAGCACAGCACTATTACAGTATATTTATTTCATAAGTACGGTAACTGAAGGTGACAGAAACTAAGGAATTTAACTCCCAGATCACACGACTGTTACTGGCAGATCGAAATTTTGACTCCAGAGTCCATGAATGCATCCATTATACCAACACAGCCTCAATTCTGTTTACCAGAACCTGCCACTGATCGTCATTCCATGGCCAGGTGGCCCACATCTTCCCTTCTCCGGGATGAGAATTTCGGCAGCTGAGGTGGGTCCCCTGCGTGGTGTAAGTGGTGTTAGTGGTGTTGGAGGAGAGGAGGGGCTGGCCTCCAGGGATGCTGGGAGCGTCCTCAATGCCCCCTGTGCCCCAAGGGCTTGCAGAACTGGAACTGCCAAAGTTCTAACCGTGTGGCCCTGGGACCAGCAGCAGCATTACCTAAAAACGTGTCAGAAATGCCAACTCTGAGGCCTCACCCTGAACCTACTGAAGTAGAAATGGGAGGGGGCCCAGCCACTTCATTTCAAGGAGCTCTCCAGTGACTCTAACGCAGCCCCATGTTGAGAATGACCGCATTATATGCTGGACGAGGTGGAGGGCACTGGAATTCCTCCCCAACCCCAAAGCACCGCTAGAAATGAGAAAGTTTGAGGGATGCCAGAAAAATTCTTTTCCCCCTAATAGCGCATTGACAGGGCTATCACAGGTGCCTCAAACACTCCTCTCTCACCTGGCAGCCCTTCACTGCTTTGGCTTTAGGCTTTGTTAAGTGCCCCCCTTTGAAGGGCTACGAGCTTCAGCTGCTGACCCCTTCGTGTGATTCACTCAGTAGTTACCAATCTTGGCTGCACACTGGGGACTTAAAAATCACAGAGGTCTTGAACCCTCCTCCCTCTGCCCCTACTGCCCCCCAAAGATTCTGAATTCATTAGTCTGGGGTAGGATTTTTTTTTAAGATTTTCTTAACTTATTTGAGAGAGAGCAAGAGAGAGGGAGAGAGAACGCACAAGCAGGGGGAGCGGCAGGCAGAGGGAGAGGGAGAAGCAGGCTCCCCACCGAGCAGGGAGCCCCACTCTGAAGACCCTGAGATCATGACTGGACCTGAAGGCAGATGCTTAACTGACTGAGCCACCCAGGAGGCCCCTGGGTTAGGAGGTTTAAAAGCTTCCCCAGATGATCTAATGTTCAAACAAGAATGTCAGGATTCAAGTAGGAGTCTCAGCTATGGTGGGAATGGGTAGATGAGCTCAAGTGACCCACCTTGGTCCAGCCCACTGTGGCCGGGGAGACTGAAAGGCCCTCTGGGGTTGGGGTGGGTGGGGGGCTCTGAGAAAGATTGCCTGCAGTGCCTCAAGCACCAAATGGACAATGGCCTTGCACACAGAGCGAGTGACCCGAACTGGTGCTCTGTAAATGTTAGTCCCTTTGCTCTCCTGCCTAAGTGCTCAGAATGAAAGAGACTGGATTGAATTCTCGTGGCCTGGAATCCCAGCTTTGTCTGGGTGAGAAATCAGGCAAGGGAGCTCCTCCTATGACCTTTGGAATTGTTCCTGGCTGTCAAATTCTCACACCCACATGGTGGTGTGAGAACACAGCAAGGTGCTAGGAGGGTGGTACGCCCCGAAAGAGCATGGAGGCTCCACACCCAGTCCCATATACCTGCCTATGCATCTCTTCCATGTCACTGTTCCTGAGTTGTGTCCTTTATATATTCTTTAAAAGATTTTTATTTCAGATTTCAAATTGGATCATTGACAGCTGAATGGTAATGGTCTCTAATTACAAATGAGGAAATGGCAGGTCAGAGAGGTAAAGAGCGGTGCAGAGTGGCCCAGCCGGGGTGTGGTGCTGTCCACACAGCACCGGGGTCTCTTGGTTACACAGAGCGTACCCTGGCCCGCACCCTGCCACCCTCAGCTCCAGCGGCCAGGTGCGCCTCCCGGCATCTGAGGAAAAAGGCAGAGCTACCCTCTTAGAAAGCCTGTGGAGCTTCCATCCTGTGGTCCGAGAAGGAGCAGGAGGGACACCAGGATACCTGGTGAGTGTGACGGCCCAGAAGGCGCAAGTGTGTTTCAAGTAGGAGGGGTGGGCCGCAGTGTCCAGGAGGAGGCGTTCATTAGCTGAGAATGAAGAGGAATTTGGAGGTCTAAAGAGACTGGAGGGACCTGGTCAGAGTAATCGTGGAAAAGGGAGTATAATTTACATGAAAAAAACCATTGAGAGACTGGCAGTACGGAGGGCCCTCTTGAATGTGATGTTCATGAATGTACGTACGCTGGAAGCCCTGTGCTTTGTTGTGGGAGTGTCTGCTGTGGGATGGTCTCCCTCGGTGTTGACTGCTCAGGTTTGAGCAGAGAGGAAGTAGAGCGTTGTTGACCCAGGTCTGGGCAGATATGATGAAAACACAGAGGCCAATGGAGTTTAAAGAATTGGCAAGAGTGATTGGACCATGGACGGGCCATGGAAGCCAGGCTGGCTGGGGAGGGTGAGGATTGTGGATGGAGAGAAGTGGCGGGAGTCGGAGGGGGAGGACTGACGAGGCCGGTGGGAGCAGTTGAACAGTAAAGAGGAATGAGAAGGCTGTGGTCAGAGAGGCTGCTTCACTGGAAGCTGAGGGAGAATGTTCTGGTAGGCAAGGGTGCTGGATGGGTTGTCCAGGGGGGTCCTGGAAGTACTTCCAAAGGTGCCATACCCCCCAGTAGAGTTGCTAACATGTTTGAAGAATGAAGAAGAAAGGCTGGGGTGGGGGGCCCCTGGGTGGCTCAGTCTGTTAAGTGGCTACCTTTGGGGCTCAGGTCACCACCTCAGGGCCCTGGGATTCAGCCCCACATCAGTCGGCAGGGAGTGTGCTTCTCCCGCTTCCTCTCCCTTTGTGATCTCTCACTCTCTCTCAAATAAAATCTTAAAAAATGACATGTGGCTAGCAGCTCCGGATCTGGCAAGCCCAGGTAAGGGGGACTGTTTGTTGCTTCTAGTAACATGGGTCTTAAAGTCTCTACCAGCACTGAGCCTTGTGCTATTTTGGGAAACATAAAAGAGGTGTAAATCTCCACCTCTATGCTCAGCGTTTTATTTTATCAGAGGCAGCTGTGGGGACACTGAAAGCGCCTTGGGTTCCAGAGTGAGCTCTGATTTTCTACTTGGCGAGATCTTGGCCTCTGTGTTATGCCTCCGGGCCTCCATGCCCTCATTCCAAAGTAATTATCAAATAAGCAAGTGAGGCAAAAACATAGTTCTTTTACTCAAGCCTCCTGCCGGCCTCCCAGGTGGGGACAGTTCCTGTGAAGCGCTTTAACTGTGCACACGTGAATTACAATTTCAAATGCAAAAAACCTGCGGCTCAGACCCAATCTTGGCATGCATTTTATTTATTTTTAGGATCACGCTATATTTTATTTTTTAGGTAATTCACAAACTTGCTAAAATAGTCCCAACTTTTCAGAAGGGTATAAGGTGAGATGTAAGACTTTCTTCCACCCAGACACCCACTCCTTCCCCAAAGATCACCACAGCCCTGGTCTTTAGAGAATTGTCCAGGAGATTTTCTGTGCATATACGGAGGAGCCAGTGTGTGTGTGTGTGTGTACATATCATTACTTAAATGGAAGTATTCTCTATGTACTGTTCTGCCTTGTGCTTTTTCATGATTTTTGACATAACAATATCAGTGCATATAGATGTATCACATTTTTTAAATGGCTTTGTAGTATTAGAATGTGAACATTCATATTTGGTCTCCTCTGCCTGGTTCCTGAAGCAAAGCCCCTAAAATCCTAGTAATTTCCTGGGTGATAGGAGTGATGGGGGCCTCTCCTGTTATAATATTTGGTCTTACTCCCTGGTTCCTGATACAAAAACTTCCTAAGACCCTTGGAATCTCCAGAGTGCGAAATCTTTTTGTTTGCCAACAAGGTGACTCTTGAAGAGGAAGGCTGGTTGGCAGAGGAACTAACTGTGTGATTAGAGGGTTAACTGTCAGCCCTAACCTCCCTCCCCACCCTCAGCCTCTGGGGATAGGAGAGAGGCTCGGATTGAGTCAGTCACCAATGGCCAATGATGTCATCAGTTCTTCCCAAGTCAGGGAACTTCCCCCCAAACCTGAACTGAGGAAGTTTGGAGAGCTTCTGGATTGGTGAACACAGCAAGGTGCTAGGAGGGTGGTACGCCCCGAAAGAGCATGGAGGCTCCACACCCAGTCCCATATACCTGCCTATGCATCTCTTCCATGTCACTGTCCCTGAGTTGTGTCCTTCATATATTCTTTAAAAGATTTTTATTTCAGAGAGAGGGAACACGTGCATACATGCACGTATTCAAGTATGGGGGGGTGGGGCGGAGGAGAAGCAGGGAGCCCAATGTGGAACTCGGATCCCAGGACCCCAGGATCATGACCTGAACCCAAGGCAGACGCTTACCCGACTGAGCCACCCAGGCGCCCCAGGTGTGTCCTTTATAGTAAACAGATAATAGTGAGTAAAGTGCTTCTTAAATTCTGAACCTGAGGAGGGGGTGGTGGAAACCTCGGATTTATAGCCAGTTGGTCAGAGTACAGGGGGTGTGGACTTGTGGTCGGTGTCTGGAGCAGGGCTGTCTTGTAAGACTTAACCTGTGGCGTGGGCACTAACTCCAGGTAGCTGGTGTCAGAAATGTCATGAGTAGCGTAAGGGCCCGTTTTCCTTTACTGGTCCCTTACCAGTGAGCACATAGGATGTCTCCCGTCTTTTGCTGCTACAGTCACCCAAACTGCGTCAGTGACAAAACCTACCTCTATGTGCCCTTTATCACTTGTAGGATCAGTTCATAAAAGTGGAGTTTCTAGATCGAGGGTTGGGCTAATAATTTTTATAGATTTTACCGTATTGCCCTCCAAGAAGATTACACCCATTTACAATCCCCACAGTAATGTTTGAGTGTGACTTCTGCATACTTCTGACAACATAACGTTATCAAAATTCTTCATCTTTCCCAGCTGATAGCGGCCCGGTCACTCAACTTTCCCAGCCTGGGTTTTGCTGGGCAGTGGTAATTGCCTAGGACAGCTAGTACCGCACGGGCGGTTGCCGACAGCAATGGTGGCTAGTGCTATTTTGCAGGAATAAATATATCTATTTTCTGGTTGGGGTACAACGACAGGAAGCTGATGAAGGGGAGCAGTCTGCGAGCCTCGCCTAAACCCGCCTCTGTCCGTGTTGTTTGGGTTTGGCTGACATCTGGGACTCCCCAAGGCCATTATCCAGCAGGATCACCAGGGAGCTCCATCGGGGACGAGCTGAGCTTTGGTCTCTGAGTAATCAGGCACTGAGAGAGGGAATTACTACCTGACTTAACAGGAGGATAGATAGCCTGTAAACTGTGTACAGAGGTCGGTCTTCAACACTGTCCATGGCGTCTAAACCCAAAAGCCCCGATGTTTGGAGTTGGCTCCGAGGGCCTCCTACATGGAACTCTGTTTCCAAAATTCCAGGCTTGCTCATTTCAAGAGTGACAGAAGTTAGCGACGTGGATGTTTCAGTTGTAGCTTGAAGCTGCTGTTTCTCCTCTGAGCTTTTTGACCCTAAACAGATCTGGGGCTGGATAGGGGGTCTCACCAGCACCTCCGTCAGTTCCACAACAGATTCCCCTGTCCCTGATCTCTCCAAAGGGGCAGCGGTTGGACAGGCAGAGCACGCATGTCTTTATTTGTTGGTTGGTACCAGGATATTGTGCGCGCCCACAAAGTGCCAGGCACTGTGCTGGGCTCTGGGGCTTCTGAGCTGGATGACGGCAAACAGTTCCAGGGCAGACCCACCAAGCACACGTGCCCTTCCTGCTGCTCCCACCACCACCCCAGTGCAGGGCCTCAGGCTGCCCCCCACTGTTTGGGCTCCAGACGTGGGTTCTCCAGAAGGTTCATAGGACTGGCCCAGGTGGTGGGCTCCGGGCCTTGCAAGTGATGTCTGTAAAGGATAAATCTGCTGCCAGATGGCCCTTCCAGAAGCCCAGTTCAGATCCTGCTGAGCCTCTATTTGAATACCAGCCCTGCCTGGGTCCGCCCTGCCCGAGGGCTAACTCCCACACACAGTCTCCAGCTTGTCGCAGATCCCTCAGGCTATTACCTGTGCTTCTTACTCAGCAGGTTGGGGAGCTGAGGATCCTGAGTCCTGTCGCCCTGGGTGGGCTTACGGTTCTCCCAGCCCAGCTTGCACTTTCTCTCTTTCCCATGCTTTAATAAAATTGTATTCTGCAAGCTTCCGTTTCAACGCGTGTCTTCTCCCTTACCCAGCTCCCGCAAGCTTCCTGGCTCATTACCCGGACAGTGAAGAGTACACAGGATTTCATTCTTGGCTCATCCACTTACTGTGACGTGGCGCACATTCCCTAACCTCAGTGAACTTGCATTTGCTCCTCTGTAAAATGGGGATAATAATAATGATACTGTTCCCCAAGCCAGCACCCCAAGCCAGTGCCCTGGGGTGGAGCAAGCGATGGTGGGTGGGGGCAGCATTCAGTGACTGGGGGAGCGGGTGCGGTGGGATTGCTGACTGTGGAGATGAGCTAGGAAGCCAGAGGGGTCAGGGAAGGGTAGGTTTGGTCCTCCCCCAGCTCTGCCCCTGCGCTCCACCCCTGGGGGCCTCAGAAATCTGCTCTTGTATCCCTTGGAGTTTTCTCTTTCCTCTTTGACATTTCTAAGTCTCAGGGTGACCAGCTGTCCTGGTTTGCTTTTAGCCCTGAAACTCCCCAATCCTGGGAAAAGTCTCAGAGCTTGGCACACCGGGAGGGTTGGTCACCCTCGAGGCCAGTGGCACAGACCTGAGCTGAGGAAGGCAAGCATGGGGGCCTACGTGCTGTGCCCTGCTGGGCCTCACACATGCCCTGTCCCGTGGGCCTCGCAGCCTTCCTCCGGAGGCCTTCCCATTCTCTGTTCTGGAAGGTGAGGGTATTTCTCCACGCCTCACAGCAAGGAGGCGCTGGGGTTGAACCACATGGATCCTGCTCACGCCAGTTGTCCTAATTAAGGCGTCCCCTCCATGACCCCTGAAACCCAGAGGCTGCGTCAGCCACCTTTCTCACCATTACTTGATACCCTTGTTCATCGAAATTGTGCTCTGAATAGTATTGACCTTTCTTGCGATTTCAGAAATCTATCCATCTTAAATCATCAATTTTTTGAAGCCGCCAAATACAACCTTGGTAATTTATGTGTCAGAAAAGGCATAAGGAACCATTCGTTCTGAGTATTCTGTTCCAGCCCATTGCTCTGTAGCTGACTTCACCTGCTGGTACTTTCCCTCCAATTAGTTCTAAGTGGGTCTCCCCAGGGCCAGGTAAGTCAGGCTTTCAGGAAGCCCCTGGGTTCGTGTTCCAGTGACTTCCCCGCTAAAATCTTTAGTTCTGTGACTCCTTCCTTAAAGGAGGCATCTGCATCTATTTGGGAAATGGGTAGAATTTAGTACTTCTCTGTTTTTCACGTAGAATGCAAGTGAAGATGTAAAGCAAGGTCAACTTTGAAACTTTTTTTAAACTTTGCCCACCAGCTTGCTTGGTCTGATCAGGAGAACTTTTTTTTTTTTTAAAGATTTTATTTATTTATTCGACAGAGAGAGACACAGCAAGAAGAAGATGTGTTATATATATATATATATACACACAATGGAATATTACTCAGCCATCAGAAAGGATTACTACTTACCATTTACATCGATGTGGATGGAACTGGAGGGTATGACCCCCACTCCCCCTGCTTGTGTTCCCTCTCTTGCTGTGTCACTCTCTGTCGAATAACATCTTAAAAAAAATACATTTTATTTTTTATTTCAATAACTGAAATTCAAAATTATATAAATGTATAATTTAGAAAAAATTCCATTGCCATCCAGTCTCTAAGGGGCAATCCCTTAGATTTTTCTGTTGTTCATATGTACATATTTATACAAATATAAATGTATGCTGCTTTAGAAATTTATTTTTTAACTTAGTAGCATGTTGTAGGTATTCTTCCTTGTCTATACAAAACTCATGCTGCTTAACGGCTGCCTGGCCTCCATTTTACAAGTAAAATCTCATTTATTGAACCAACCTCCTTGAATAGAACATTTGAGCCAGGTCTGAGTATTGGTGTAGGTACTAGCTTTCTCTAACTTGTTCTGAATGATTTTAGCATGAGGCGCAGAGGTGGTTACTCATTAATTCAACTTCTTAAGCAGGTGACAAGTAGTTTGCCTTTAAGTTCTTGGAACTATTAATTTTCCATCTTTGCTATAGACAATTTATTACTAATTATATGTGGTAGATACATAGAAGGAACTCTTCGCTCCAGAAACCTAGTTAAATGCCTGGTTAGTAGGAGGGTTTTGTTTTGTTTTTGTTTTTGTTTTTTTTGAGATTTATTTATTTATTTGAGAGAGCAGGGGAGGGGGGCAGAAAGGGAGGGAGACAAGCAGACTCCCCGCTGAGCAGGATACCCGCTGTGGGGCTCAATCCCAGAACTCTGAGATCATGACCTGAGCTGAAACCTAGAGTCTGATGCTTAACTGACTGAGCCACCCAGGCGCCCCTGATTAGGAGGAGGTTTTTAGGGTCAAGAGAAAATAAAGAAACCAACAGTCTAGTTGGCCAGTTTCCAGGTGTATCAGCACCTCAGAAACTTGGGGTTGTTATTTTTGTTTATTTGCTTTTCGGTTGTGTTTGTTGGTCCAGGGTACTTAAAAGGCTTAAAATGAAGGTCCCTAAGGGTATTGAAAGTGCTGATAGTATCCTAGGAAACTAGTCTACCAGTACCGTTGACCAACATGTTTAACACAGTGTATATGAAATACACATATGTTCTGATACAGATTTGTCATGAGCTCTAAATGTGGTTCTCTGAATCTTACCGTAATCACTATTCCAACTGCTCCTCTTTGGGGTCAGAGAAATCCGAAAACATAAATAGATGGATGCCACAAAGTGAAGTGGAAAAAAGTTTTTTGTATGTTTGTTTGTTTTATGGGAGTATAACTGACATACAATGTTACATTAGTTTCAGGTATACAATGTAGTGATTTGACAGGTCTTTGTTATGCTGTGCTCATCACAAGTGTAGCTCCCATCTGTCACCATACAACACTACTGCAGTACCATTGACTGTATTCCCTGTGCCTTCCCTTTCGTCCCATGACTTCTTCCATAACTACAAGCTTGTACCTCCCACTCCCCTTCACCCATTTGGCCCATCTCCCTACTCCTACCCCTCTGGCAGCCATCAGTTTCTTCTCTGTATTTATGGGTTTGTTTCTGCTTTTTGTTTGTTCATTTGTTTTGTTTTTCAAATTTGACATATAGGTGAAATCATATGGTATTTGAATATCTCTGACTTATTTCACTTCGCATCATACTCTCTAGATCCATCCATATTGTTGCAAATGGCAAGATGTCATTCTTTTTTATGACTAATATATTCCAGTGTGTGTGTACACTCTGCCACTCCTTTTTCCATTCATTTATTGAAGAACACGTGGGTTGCTTCCATATCTTGGCTGTTGTAAAAACTGCTGCAATAAACATAGAAGTGAAACTATCTTTTCGAGTTAGTGTTTTTGTTTTCTTTACGTAACTACTCAGCAATGGAATTACTGGAACATATGGTATTTCTATTTTCACGTGTTTTTGTTTTGTTTTGAGCACCTCCATACTGTTTTCCACAGTGGTAACACCCATTTACATTCCCACCAACAGTGCATGAGGGTTCCTTTTTCACCACATCCTCACCAGCACTTGTTATTTCTTATCTTTTTTATTTTAACCACTCTGACAGGTGTGAGGTGATCCCTCATGGTTTTGATATGCATTTCCCTGATGATTAGTGACGTTGAGCATCTTCTCATGTGTCTGTTGGCCATCTATATGTCTTCTTTGGAAAAATGGTGATTCAGATATCTGCTATCCATCTTTTTTAATGGTTTTGGTAGTGAGTTCTGTAAGTTCCTTATATATTTTGGATATTAACATCTTATTGGATATGTCATTTAAAAATATTTTCAACAGGTTGCCTTTTTCTCTTGTTAATGGTTTCCTTTGTATTTTGGTGTAATCCCTATTCTTTATTTCTGCTTTTGTTTCCCTTGCCTGAGGAGACGTATCTAGAAAAATGTTGCTAAGGCTAATGTCAAAGAGATTACTGCCTGTTTTCTTTTAGGAGTATTATGGTTTCAGGTCTCACAGGTTTTTAATCCATTTCAGCTAAATTTTGTGTATGGTGTAAGAAAGTGGTCCAGTTTCATTCTTTTGCATGAGGCTGTCCAGTTTTCCCAACACCATTTATTGAAGAGACTGTCTTTTCCCCAGTGTATAATGTTACCTCCTTTGTCATAGGTTAATTGACCATATAACTGTGGGTTTATTTCTGGTCTTTATATTCTGTTCCATTGATCTGTGTTTGCTTTTGTGTCCATGTCATACTGTGGTTTTTGTTTGTTTTTTTAAGATTTATTTATTTGTCAGAGAGCGAGCAAGATCACACACAAGCAGAGGGAGAAGCAGGCTCCCCACTGAGCAAAGAGCCTGTCAGGGGACTTGATCTCAGGATCCTGGGAACATGACCCGAGCTGAATGCAGTTGCTTAGCCAACTGAATTACCCAGGTGCCCCAATATCATACTGTTCTAATTACTGTAGTTTTGTAGTATATCTTGAAATCTGGGGTTGTGATACCTTCCACTTTGTTCTTCTTTCTAGAGTGCTTTGGCTATTCAGGGTCTTTTGTAGTTCCATATAATCTTAGGATTATTTATGTTCTAGTTCTATGAAAAATGCTGTTGGCATTTTGATAGGGATTGCATTGAATCTGTAGGTTGCTTGGGTAATATGAACATTTTAATGCTATTAAGTCTTCCCATCCATGGTATATCTTTCCATTTGTCATCCTTGGTTTCTTTCATCAATGTCTGATAGTTTTCACAATATAGCCCTTTCACCTCCTTGGTTAAATTTATTCGTAGGTATTTTATTTTTGTCGGTGCTGCTGTAAATGGAATTGTTTTCATAATTTCTCTTTCTGCTACTTTGTTATTAGTGTATAGAAATGCAACAGATTTTTGTATATTAATTTCATATTCTGCAAGTTTACTGAATTCATTTGTTAGTTCAAATAGTTTTTTGGTGGAGTCTTTAGGATTTTCTATATATAGTATCATGTCATCTGCAAAGAGTGACCATTTTACTTCTTCCTTACCGCTATGGATCCTTTTAATTTTGTCTTGTGTGCTTGCTGTAACTAGGATTTCTAGTACTGTGTTGAATCAGAGTGGTGAGAGTGGACATTCTTAGCTTATTCCTGATCTTAGAGGAAACACTTTCGGTTTTTCACCATTATGATATAGGCTGTGGATTTTATGTGTAGCCTTTATTATGTTGAGATATGTTCCCTCTAGCCCCACTTTGTTGAGGTTTTCATCATGAACAGATGTTGTACTTTGTCTAATGCTTTTCCTGCAGCTATTGAGATAATCATGTGGTTTTTATCCTTCCTCTTGTTAATGTGATGTATCACCTTGAATGATTTGCAGATATTAAACCAGGCTTGCATCCTTGGATTAATCCAATTTGATTGTGGTGAATGACTTTTTTGCTGTATAGTTGAATTCTGTTTGCTAATATTTTGTTGAGGATTTTTACATCTATGTTCATCAGAGATACTGGCCTGTAGTTCTCCCTCTCTCTCTCTCTTATTTCTTTTTTGTAGTGTCTTTGGTTTTGGTATCAGGGTAATACCGGCCTCATAGAATGAATTTAGAAGTTTTCCTTCCTCTTTTATTTTTGGAATAGTTTGAGAAGAATAGGTATTAAATCTTCTTTAAATGTGTTGGAGAATTCACCTGTGAAGCCATCTGGTTCTGGACTTTTTGTTTGTTGGGAGTTTTTTGATCGCCAACTCAATTTTATTACTAGTAATTGGTCAGTTCAGATTTTCCATTTCTTCTTGATTTATTTGTGGAAGAGTATAGGTTCCCAGAAATTTATCCATTTCTTCTAGGTTGTCCAATTGGTTGGCATGTAAATTTTCATAATCTCTTATAATTCTTTGTATTTCTGTGGTGTTGGTTGTTATTGCTACTTCATTTCTGATTTGATAGAGTCCTCTCTTTTTTTCTTTTTTTTTTTTTGTTTGTTTTTGGTTTTGGTTTTTTGTTTTGCTTTTTTTTCCTTGAGTCTGGCTAAAGGTTTATTAATTTGGTTTATTGTTTCAAAGTATCAGCTCTTGGTTTCATTTATATTTTCTACTGTTTTTTTCAGTCTCTATTTCTGCTCTAGTCCTTATTTTTTTTCCTTCTACTAGCTTTGGGCCTTGTTCTTTTTCTAATTCCTTTTATATATATGGTTAGATTGTTTATTTGAGATTTTTCTTGTTTCTTTGAGGTGGGCCTATATTGCTATAAACTTCCCACTTAGAACTGCTTTGGCTGTGTCCCAAATTTTGGATTGTTGTGTTTTCATTTTTATTGGTCTCTCTTTTTTTATTTCCTCTTTGATTTCTTCACTGGGGTCTTTCATCTCCCTGATTAAATTTATTCCTAGGTATTCTTTTTAGTGCAATTGTAAATGAAATGTGTTCTTGATTTCTGTTTGTGCTGCTTCGTTATAGTACATAGAAATACAACCGATTTCTATATATTATGTATCCTGAAACTTTACTGAATTCATTTATTATTCCTAATATTTTGGTGGTGTCTTTAGGGAAAAACACGGCTTTGAATCAGAACTGCACTCAAGTCCCATCTTTTCCATTTCCTAGTTACATGGGCATGTTGCTGACTTATGTAAAACATTAGGGAATGATTGGTAAGTACAATAAGTATATATTTTAATAACTGGCACATAAAGTCTTGACTAAATTATAGTTCTTTCTTATATGTGTGTTACCTTTTAGATGTGCTAATTTTTCAGACCACTTCAGCAGCAACCTTTCTATCAGGAAATCTCACCCTTCTTGTTATAAATATTTTGTCATTCAGTTATTCATTCACTCAACAAACACCTATTGACCAATCACTATGTGTCAGGGATTGTGTTAGGGGACACGGAGTTGAAGAAAATACATAACTCCTGCCTCTAAGGGCTGACCTGGAATTTGACCTCTGTTTTCTTCCTGAGAAAAAGAGTAAATGTGGCAAAATGTTCATAACTAGTAAATTAAGGAGAGGGTACTTTTTTTTTTTTAAGGAGAGGTTACATATTAATTGTACTTGCCTTTCAAAACTTTTCTCTGAATTTAACATGTTTCAAAATAGAGTTGGGAGAAAATGTATTTCTGTTACTTGGCAATTGTAACTCTTGAAAACCATTACCACATTCCAATTTTTCAGCATGAGGTTTATCAGATGATTTCTAGTCACCTAGCCAAGAGCCTTGGGAGAGGAACACTAATGGAACGTGCTGGGGATGAGAGAGGACAGTGAGAAATGCCTGGAAAAGTAGCAGGTGTGGTTACCTGGAGCCACATGGCAGGGGCTTGGGGCAACTGGGCCCTCAAAGATTGAGGGGGACCAAACAGGAAGTGGAGGTGGAAACCAAGGGCTGGGCTCCAAGCTTCAGTCCTGCCCTGTTCATTATCCAGTCTCCAGCCAAGTCTGACCAGTCCTCTCAGGGTGTGGGGGCATTTGTCACATTCTGTGCTCTCCACCGCGAACCATTGACTATTGATTCAAGCTTAGAGGTTGATTATGTGAGCTGTGGAGCCGGCAGCCCTGTGTGACTCTCTGCCTTGCAGAATGAACTTTGACAAGCTAGTCAGTCCTGTCGACAATGAGGCTTGCTCTGTGCTTGATAGAATTGCAGGAGGTTGTATGTGAGACCTTCCTTAATGAGACGATGTGTGTAAAGTGGTTGGCGCGGGGCCTGGGCGTGGTACCTACGTAATACCTGTACAAGGGCATATACACATAACCTCAGTCGACGGTGCTGCTACACATCTGCACACGTGCAGAAACCTCTGCTCCGTGCCTCTGCCTCACCCACACCCGCATCTAGTCCGTCAGCGTGTTTTGTCCTCCCTGCTGCCGAAGACATAGCCTAAATCAGACCACCATTCACGCTCTGCAAGGCGTCCATCTCTTATCTGTGCCCTGTAGCAGCCACCTGACTGCTCGTCCTGCTTCGGCTCTTGTCCCCTCACCCCCAGAATGTTCTCCACAGCACACATTCTCAAGCTTAACGGAGAATGTCACCTCCTGCCTAAGCCCTCCAATGGCTCCCATCAGCCTCGAGTGAAACCGCATCCCTAACCCTCACGGCCCACCTCCTGCCAGCTCTGCGGCCTCACCCCCGCCCCCCATCGCTCACTGCACTCGAGCATGCTGGCCTTCTTTCTGTCCCCCAGACACACCCGCACTTGCCCTCACCTCAGTCTTTGTGCTGCTCCCTCTGCCCGAGATGCTCCTCCCACGAGTCTCCACATGCTGCCTGCCTGTCCTTCAGGTCTCCATTCAAATGTCCTTTCCTCCATGGAGTCTTCCCTGACCATTCTCTCTAATGCCACGTGCCATCTCCGCCCCCACCGCTCACTAGTGCCCTGTTGTATGGTCTTTAAAGCACTCGTCGTTGTCTAAATTGATCTCCTTTATTTCACCATGGTATGTCTCCCTTATAGAATGGAGCCTCCAGGGAGGTGCACTGTTCATCCAGGATACAAGAACCTTGTGTCTTATTCACGGTCTTAGACCATAACAAAATACCACACACCAAGGGGCTTAAGCACCAGAAATTTATTTTCTCGAGTTCCAGAGGCTGGAAAGTCCTATATCAAAGTCCTAGCACAGTTCAGTTTCTGGTGAGTGCTTTCTTCCTGGCTTGTAGACAGCCACCTTCTCTCTGCAACCTCTGAGTATTTTCTCTCATTTCCCCCTTGCATCCCTGTGGAGAGATGAGAGAGAGAGTGAGGGCTCTCTGGTGTCTCTTATAAAGACACTAATCCTTTTGGATCAGGGCCCCATCCTTATGACTTCATTTAACCTCCATTACCTCCTTGGAGGCTGCATCTTCAAATATAGTGATGCTGGAGGTTGGGCCTTCAACATAGGAATTTCAGGGTTGGGGGGGCACAAATATTCAGTCTATAACCTTCACCACTGTGGTGCCAGTACCAGAATCTGGAAGACAGCCTGGCATGTAACGGGTCCTCAGTAAGTATCTGCTAAATAAATTAACGAATCATGGCAGCTCACTGGCCTGTAAGTTCATATGTAAGTTGCCCCCCATCTGGCACTCCGTCCTGCAGGTCAGGGTGTGTCACTGTACATCCCCCAGCCCACCATCAATGCCACGGTGGAAGAAGACATCCTGCTCTCGGTTGAGTACTCCTGCCACGGCATCCCCACCATCGAGTGGAAGTATACGTCCAACTGGGGAGCGCAGAAGATCGTGGAGTGGCAGCCAGGGACCCAGGCCAACATCTCCCAAAGCCACAAGGACAGACTCTGCACCTTCGACAATGGCTCCATCCAGCTCTTCAGTGTGAGCGTGAGGGATTCTGGCTACTATGTCATCACAGTGACGGAGCGCCTGGGGAGAAGCCAGTTTGGCACCATCGTGCTGCATGTGTCAGGTAAGACGGGGGCCCGGGCACCCCGCTGAACTGCCAGCATGTGGGGGCGTGTCTTCATGATACTAAAAGAGACCTTGTCTTCCCCTTCCCCTACCTGCCCCGTAGAGATCCTCTATGAAGACCTCCACTTTGTTGCTGTCTTCCTTGCTTTTCTCGCTGCGGTGGCCGCACTGTTAATCAGCCTCATGTGGGTGTGTAATAAGTGTGCATATAAATTCCAGAGGAGGAGACACAAACTCAAAGGTAATTCTCTGGGCCCTGTGATCATCCATCACGCTCTCATGGCTGGAGGTGGTGCCTGTTAGCCTGGTATCCCCAAGAAACCACCCGTGGCTGATCAGCACCTGACGGGCTTGTCTTTTGCTTTGCAGAGAGCACCACTGAGGAGATGGAACTGCAAGGTGTTGAGTGTTAGCCAAGGCTGCACCCAGTTACATTCCTACCTCAAGAGGAAAATGTTATTTTTCCAACAAAAGGAGCAAACCTGGCCGATCCACCCTCACAGCCTCCTGTTGCCCGGCCTCGGCCAGCCATTCCTGAAGGCAATGTGGATGTGAACAAAATCGACTGGAGCTGAGGACTCTTGCTCCCTACGCTCTGGGGCGGCTGCTAGAAGAGTCCCCGGGGCCGAGGCCAGAGCATGTCCAGACTGAGCATGCAGCCAGCACTGGACAGGCTCTCCGTGTTCTTTCCCTCTGCTGTGGGAGCTGCTGTGAGACGTTCGACAGGCCGCCTGCCGAGCAGAGGAGGAGGCTGTGAGCCTGCTGCGGGGCCCTAGTGAAGTGCTCGGAGCAGGCCCAGGGCCTGGGTCGGAAGCTTTAGGGAGGGGAGCTTCACTCGTGCCTGTGGGACCAGCACTGGAAACAGGAATAGGCAGAAGATTACCTTTCTCCTCCTCTCTTATTCCAACATTAACCGGATTTTCCCTCCATGGCCCCAACTTAGGCCAGTGTGAGGAACCCACATGTTCATCGCCACTGGGGGCAGCAGCTGGTGTCCAGATGGCTCCCGGACAGGGTGGGTAATGGTACCTGTGTGAAAGTGAGCCTGCATGGGGGGTGGTATGACCAGGACGTTAGCTGGGGCTTCGGATCTCTGCACTCCCTCCCCCCGTCAAGGGTTTGTCTCAAGTCAGGCCCTCGTGCTCTCTCAAGTGGGCTTAGGAACGCTTGGCCCTCACCTACCTCACAGTCAGGGTATCACGTGAAGCCCACGAATGCATAGAGCTCCCCAAGCGTGAGGATTCTTCAAGGATCTGGAAAGCAATAAGCCCTCTACAGAGCGCTACCAAGTAAGAAAACGCTCTGGGGTCTTGGGGCTTCAGGTGAAATGAGGGACTGACTGGATCACAGCTGGCCTCGGCTCTCATTCTCTCAGCTTGTGAGTCACCATTTTTACCTGAAAGTGTCTCCATCCCACCTTCCGTTTGGTAAGCTCTAAAGTAGGCATGAATTTATTTTCCATTCTCCTTTCTCTCTCCAGCATTCTTAGCTACAGACCAAAGGCACCACCCCAGTTACGGTGGAGGCCGAGGTCAGGAGCTAAGTCCCCAGCCTCCACCTGCAAAGTCACCCCTGCAGACATGAAGGAGAGCTAGAACATTCCCTCTTTTCCTTAAGTCCTCAATGTCTGCATCTGTTCTACTTGCCATGTGGCAAACGAGAAGTTGCCTGGAGAAGTTGGTAAGAGGCATTTCTCTAAATAATCCAAGGTTACAAGAAGAGATCTGGAGCAGTCAGACAGGAGCTCTGTGACCTTCCAGAAGGACTCTAAAGGCACTGCTTGATTCAAAAGGCAAGAGAGCAGTTGGTCCACACAACTGATTTGTAGCTGGAGCGCCTGCCACAGAGAAGATCCTCAGCCTCGGGCCATTTCCTGTACACACACGGGTCCTTTCCGCAGGCAGCAGTCCGAGGAGCCAGGCCCCAGGGCCACGAGGAAGCGGGGTGGCAGTACCAGAACAAGCAGAGGGTCGAGGGCCATCTGATCAGTTCTTTCTTTCACACAGAAGACCCATTGGCAGGAAACCGATTGGATCTGGACGGCTGCTGGAGTCTGTGTGTCTTCCTTTATACTCCCTACTTTGCAGAACTGAACTTCTCAGCTTGTCAGAAGTCAGGGGTGGTCATCTTCAGAATTAAAGGTGAAATGGAGGGGCAGCTGGCTGGTTCAGGAGGTAGAGCACGTGACTCTTGATCTCGCGGTTGTAAGTTCGAGCCCCATGTTGGGTGTAGAGATTACTTAAAAATAAAATCTTGAAAAGGGAATGGCAAAGCATACCCGGGAGAGACCTATATGGACAAATCCAAATGTAAAATAAACTGCCCCCCAAAAACTCATGAAAAGTTAGCCCCTCTGGCTTTCCATTTCTTTATTTTGCACTTTTAAAGCTCCCTCCATCCTGAACATTCTTGTTCAAGTGTTCATTCCAGAGTCTGAAGTTGTTTCTTTTTTTTTTTTTGGTCTGTTTTCCAAAAAAGAAAATATTACGTTCTAGAGGGTAGCCACTGGAAATGTTAAGCTATACATTATGTTTTAAGCTGTGGAAAAATATTATTTTAAAGAATGAAATAAAGCCTGGAAATAAAGGCCGGGTCCTTTGTGTGTGAGCCCACTCCTGCCGAGCACTCAGAGGCCCTGGGGGATGTGGGCATAAGCAAACCCCTTGGCCTTGGCCACGGGGCTGGCACATTTTTTAAATGTTCAGGGAATAATGACATTGATTCTAACTGTAAACATTCTTTAGCAGTCCTGAAAAACAACCCTTAATCAGCCCATTGTTCAGCCCTGCATCTTCCCAGAAGACTAATTTGAAGTTTCATACTTCCAGAATATTAATTGTAATTCAGTAGAGTCCTTTCTGCTTCTGGAAAGGGCTGAAATAAAGATGTGGCCCGTGTTACCATCTCGTTCAACAGCAGGTAAGATGCAGGACAGAACGTTCATGCTCTGTCAACAGAACATCCTGTCAGATTGCGATCTAAGAAATTAAAAAGGTATATACTGTACTTTCTCATTTCCTGGTGTCTTGGCCATGGAAGGAGGGTGGAAGGCCCCGGGGAGGGTGGCCCTCACAGCTCGCTGGGCTCACTCGGGAGCGAGGCAGCGTGGGAGAACCAGGCGATCGGGTGTGTGGCTAGGGCGGGAGGCTGCTGTGAAACCCCAGGGCCTGGGGGCAGGGGAACCTCCTCTCTCTCATCGGTTTCCTATCCCAGCCCAGGTGGCCACTGGCCAGGAAGCAGGAGACACCTCTGGTTTAGGGAGCGGAGCCAGCCCTGTGGCTACTGTCGATGCATCTGTCCACGAACACAACTTCCCTTGGCCCTGGTGCCTTTCCAGACCCTGCGACATGCTGTTCCATGCTCGACTTCCATGGCCCTTTAAAAATTGGGTGGGCGTTTTAGCTTGGTTTAATTGCAAAGGTGAGAAATCGTCCTTTATTATTTTTTAAAGATTTTATTTGAGAGAGCATGCATGTGCGAGCACAAAGGGGTGTGGGGGTGCAGACTCCCCACTGAGCAGGGAGCCCCACGTGGGACTCAATCCCAGGACCCTGAGATCATGACCTGAGCCAAAGTCAGACACTTAACTGCCAGAACCACCCAGCGCCCCCTAGAAATCCTTCTTTAAAATTAAAATGATACTGGGACGCCTGGGTGGCCCGGTCGGTTAAGCATCACTCTTGATTTTGGCTCAGGTCATGATCTCAGGGTTGTGTGATGGAGCCCCACCGCGGGCTCTGTGCTCAGTGCAGTCTGCTTGTCCCTCTTTGTCCCCCTGCTTGCTCTTTCTCTATCTCAAATGAATAATTCATTTTAAAAAACATTAAAATCAAAATGACACTGGAGTCTGTATATAAAGTCAAAAGTAAAGTTCTTCCTCCCTTCAATAGTATCCTTCTAGACCTAGGCATATATGAACCTGTCCTCCTCGGTCTCTGCATACACAATAGTCACACATCACAATGGTCCATCCATTTTCCTTTTAGGCAAATGGGATGCTGTTATACATGTCCTACAATTTGCGTGTTTTCACTTCATGTTTCTTGGGCATTATTTCATGTCTCTACCTATTCCTAAACTCCATTCTTCTTGCCTGCACAGTGTGATCCCTAGCATGGATACGTTATGGTTGTTCACTGAAAACTTCTCTTCTAAATGATATCTACAAAAATACATCTTTCTTTTACAGCGATCTTTTAGGGCAGACTTGTTCCTTCCTCTTAACTAATGCATTCAGCTCTATTCCTAGGAATCCTCCCGTCTTTCAGGACTTCAGAGTCAATGTTTTATCTTATTGGTGGGGTTTATGGTAAAGCTTATCAGAGACTGTCTGGGGAGGGAGAAAGAGCATTGTTCATGTAAAATAAAGCTAAAATTTTTGCTGTAGATTTGACCTTATAACATGGACACATGGGTGGGTAGAATTCCTTGGATTCAACAGACCAGTGATTGTGCAGGTGGCTCCGGCCCTAAAAATGCTAGAAGTCTTTTTCCTTCAGGTCTCTTGGTTTGCAAGAATTTTTTACTAACCAAAATGAATGTATTAAATAATAACTTAATTTCCTGTTTTTATTAATCAACAGTACAAAAGTGCCAATTAGAATTCCTGGTCAGGGGTGCCTGGCTGGCTCAGTCGGAGGAGCATTCAACTCTTGATCTCGGGGTTGTGAGTTCGAGCCTCATGCTGGGTGTAGAGGTTACTAAGAAAAGTAATTTAATCCTTTTTAAAAATTTTTAAAAATTACAATTCCTGGTCAAAATGAAGTAATCAGGCGTATCACTTTAATTTGATGGTGTTCTGGCAAAGCAATCTGACAGCAAAGTTTTGTTGGCTAAGTGTAGGATTTCCTTTAGGCTTTTTCAAATAGCAAACACAGATCATAGTTCTCTTTTTTGCAGGGTCCAAGGGACTCGGATTGGGAGTACTTGTAAAGCGAGTCAAAAGAAAAGCCGTGAATAGATTTAGGCGAAAGAGATTGTGCCACTGGCCTCAGCAACTTGGTATACTCACTAAATTATCAGGAAGCTTTTCAGATTGTATGTTCTTTTTTTTTTAAGGATTAATCTTTTTTTAATCATAAATAGAGCCAAGACTAAGAGAAGTGTACACTTTTAATCTCAGAAAGCATTGGTTTCTGTTTTAATTGAAGTAATCAACATGCAATGTTATAGGAGTTTCAGGTGTACAATACTGATTCAACAGTTCTATACGTTACTCAGTGCTCACCCCGATAAGTGCAGTCACCATCTGTCACCATATAATGTTATTACGGTATTGACTGTATTCCCTGTGTATACTTTTAATCTGTGACTTATTTTATAACTTGAAGTTTGTACCTCTTAATCCCCTTTATCTATGTCGCCCATCCCCCATCCACCTCCCCTCTGGGAACTACTAGTTCTCTGTATTTAAGAGTTTGTTTGTTCCTTTGTGTTTAGATTCCACATCAGTGAAATCCTATGGTATTTCTCTTTCTCTGACTTATTTCACTTAGCATTATACCTTCTGGGTCCATCTATGTTGTCCCAAATGCCAAGATCTCATTCTTTTTTATGGCTGAATGATATTCCACTGTGTGTGTGTGCGTGTGTGTGCGTGTGTGCGTGTGTGTATACCACATCTTCATTATCCATTCATCTATTGGTGGACACTTGGGTTGCTTCCATGCCTTGGCTATTGTAAATAGTGCTGCAATAAACACAGGGTGCATATCTTTTCACTTTCTTTGGGTAAATATCCAGCAGTGGAATTACTGGATCACATGGTATTTCTATTTTTAGTTTTTTGAGGAACCTCCATACTGTTTTCCAGAGTGGCTGCACCAGTTTGCATTCCCACCGACAGTGCACAAAGGCTCCCTTTCCTCCACAACCTCACCAACACTTGTTGTTGGTGTGGTTGTCTTTTTGATTTTAGCCATTCTGACAGGTGTGAGGTGATATCTCACTGTGGTTTTGATTTGCAAGGTATGGAAAGAGACTGACCCGAGCATGGCTTTAAAATGAGCTGGAGAAAACAACAATCTTCATGGCCACAGATGCACTCACTGTCTTTACCATCTGTGAATCTGAACGATGCAAGACATTCCAAAATGCTTTCTCCTTTATTAAGTAAAAATAAAGCTGGCCTCTTAACTGCTTACCAAATTCCAAAACGCTTGACTTTCGGAAAACAGGCATTTAATGTTTTATAGCCACACAGCACTTCAGAATTTCACGCCCATTACCAACCATACTGAGGTGAGCAGGGCCATCCATGTCCTTGTTGTACACCTAAGGGAACAGGCTCCAAGGGGGCAGCCTTGCCAAACGGAAACAGCTAAGCAGAGGTAGAACCAACGTCTGAGCACAGCTCCTGTCAGCCTGTGAACACAGGGGGAGGGACTAACTGGTTTTCTCTAACCGGTCTCCGAAGTTTCGCAGCGCCTCCTTCCGGCGCCAGGTCCTTCAGGTTGCCACATTAAGCTGGAAAATATAAATCAACGCAAGGCCGAAGAGCTGCCATTTCCCATCCCTCCCCCGCCTTTACCTCAGTTTCCATAGTGGGTGATGGCTATTCCCTACCCGGTGATTTAAAATGGGATAGGAAGGCATATGAAGATGGTGTCAGTCTTCAACTGTTCCACTCTCCTCCAATGAAGTTTAAGAGAATAGGTGGTCCTATCTGTGCGTGCGCTCTCCGCTCCAGTGTGGTCCTGTTGTACTGGCTCATGACGAGGGACAACAAACCATTCAGAAATGTTTGATAGCCATCTTATGTCTATTATAATAAAAGGAGAGAGCTTTTATTTGGTATCTCTTTAAAATTTAATTTTTCTAATTCATTTTTATTATATTTACTATAGTATCTACCTACAGTGGGTGGAAATTAAAAAAACTAGTCCTCTGGCAAAAGTCCTTTGAGATTTGCTGTATTAGCGTGTGAGCCTTCAAAATCACATAAGGCTCCTCGTGGGAGCAGAACTGTACAGAAGAGCTTAGGATAAGTAGCTAAGGCAACTTTTCTGGGCCACCATGAAAAGATTGATACAGATTTATAATTTAGATTCAGACCATTTTTTAAAAATTTCCATGGAAAGGAAGATGCAGTATCTTGATCAAGAGGACAAAACAAACACAAAGATGTTATGGTATTTGAGGGCTTACAAGCTCCATTTTTCTTAGAAAAAGGGAGAAATACAGAAACCTTTTGAAGTTACTTCACAGTCATCTTATGAATGCTTAAAAGGGTCTCTTTTAAAAAATTGAAAGCCTTTCTCCTCAGGAAAACACTACTTATGTATTACTTATGGTGGTTCCAAAAGACCCATATCAACTTAAGTCTCTTATGAAGGGAAGCTCCTTGGGCACATTTTAGGATTGGGGATTAGTTCCAGGAAGTTCAAACATATTATTTGTAAAATGTAATCGATTCACTGATCCATCAATTTTTCCCCTCAGGAAAGAACGCCGATGGAGTAAGGACAAGACTTTCACTGGGAGTGGAGTCCAGAGCTCCTGGGGGGAGGCAGGGGCAGGTGGGGCGAGGTGTAAACACATCTGGTCCGAATGGACAGAGGTCATTCACGGGGAGGAAGAGACCAAAAGGGGGCCCGAGGAAGCCCTAGAGAAACATTCTGCTCTCAGGCCTTCAGCTGATACCTTCTAGGAAGCTCTCAAACAGCTCTGACCTGTTTTGGTCAGACCCGGGCATACATGACAGTGAGATACTTGATTTGCTGAGACAAGCGCCCACGTTGGCAGCTCTAGGAGGAGGGGCTCCCCCTGCAGGCCCGTCCTCTGTTCCACTTGCTTACGGGGTGAGTGCGCTCCTGTAGGAATGCTGACTCACGAGTGTTCAAATATTCTTATGCAATCTTTTTAACAAATAGTGGAATGAGACACGTTGATTAAAGGTTATTAAGAGTTCAGAGAATATCTGGAATTTTTAACCATATGCTTTATTTGCTGTCAACATCAAAGGAATATTTAAAAAAGTTGAATTCAAACCCATAAATTAGTAACATTTCAACTGCATAAAAAAAGTTGTTTTACATCTCCCCATACTATATACCTTGTAACTGTACATAAGCGTCTGCATTTCAAAGCACTTGGCACTTATAAAGTGAAAGGTTTCAAAATGCTAGGTAAACATTTGCTTTTTTTTTTTTTTTTTTTTTAAACAATACTCCTTTGGAAAATTTCTCTTCCTTGTGCTTATAGTTCTTCTCAAGTCAGTTTCTGGAAACTTCTCTGGAAAAAAATAATCTAGAAACCGTTCTGGAAACAACTCATAGTAGGCAAGGGCTAAGTGCAGACATAAGCAGCTCCATTTTATAAACAAAGTTTCGACCTTCCATTTTATTCCACTGAACTTCTTTGAATGGTCCACGAAGATGATTCCATTTGCTATCTTGTAAAACATCACTTTTTGGAAGATCTTTACACTGGTTACGGGGAAACTGAACCATGATCTTGCTGCCACTTTCAGGGCCATTACGAACTGTGGAGCAAAACCAAAATATCAATAGTCAATTTCCAAACTAGAAAACAAGGGTCCCACAACTTTCATTCTACCATGAATACAAAAACCTTGTCTACCAACTTGAAATCTCTTGTTTAAAAGTGCTTGTCACTTTTAATATGCTAACCGCCCTCCCCCCAAAACCCAAAAAGCTTGCCTATTTACATGGTATAAATATTCATGAATTATTTGTATCATAAAAATGCGGCAAGATGAATTCTGGCTTAGGAAAGTCAAATGTCCTATGTATTTTCAGAAAACCAATTTATTTTTTTCTAGAACATCTGATACACACCTAATATATAATGAAACTCAAACATTTGGCATCAGGACCAGGAGAGATGAAGACAAGATTATTCTGAATTAAGAACTTCAGGTTTTAATGAGGCTTCATCACTCAGCAAAGAAGAAATGGGTTTTGAAACTCTTATCAGTAAAGACCTAGCAATGACCAAGCCTGCAGATTCACAAGCTATGATTCTGTGGGAAAAATTTTCTAATTACTCTTTCAAATATTTAGAGCAGGTATTAGAAAAGACCACACTAAAGCCATAAGTTTTCATTTTCAACTAGGTATCATCTTCAACTAGATAATACGTGTGTTTATTAAAGTGCCCTAGTCAGAATGAGTGTTTAAAAATCACCTCTCCTCTCTGTTCCATCCCTTTACATCTTTGGGATCAGATGTGACTCTGGCCTGTTTGAGCAGTACATTTTCCAAAAGCATTTATCCATCAAAGGTTCTGAACTGCAGGGTAACAATGATGAAAGAAGTTTCCAGAGCTCTTAGGAAAATGTGTCACCAAACAAAACATTTTTTATGATCACTAGAAAGAGAATTAATAATCTGTTGCTCTGAATAAGAGCCGTGATCAGATAAATGTTCAGCGTTAACTCCTATATGAACTCGCTGCAGAGAGAAATTACTCTGAAGTACATCTGACTAGTACAGGTGAACATTAAGGCTAAACTCCCAAAGATCTCTTCCCATTCAGGGCAGTGGCCAGTACCTGAAATAGCATAGTCACCGCTCGGGGAGGCCACGGTGATGGCGGACGCATTGCCAATGCTCTCTATGGGCCCAAGTCCCACATGATTACTGAAGCTGAGCACCTGCCAGCCCATGACCTTGGCGAGCTGCTGAACTGCATGCACCTGATGCTGTGACATCTGTAAATGAAAAAGGCAACTTTACGCATAATCACCATGGAGATTTACTTTGCAGATTTACTTTGCAGACATCATGACTGTAAACTTTCCTTGGGGTGCTCACTGCCTCACACGGGAATCCTCCTCTGTGACTACTGGGGGGAGGATCCCACCTTCCACTGCAGAGGCTAAAATAGCCTGAGACTCATCTTCCGTGTCCACTGGCAGCTGGAGCACGGGAACAGGACCTAAACTTGGCCAAGTGGAGACTCCCACCTGGATCACCAAATGTGGAGCAACATGCAAAGTAGCAGGGGGTGGATATCTTCCAAATCCACTCGCCATCCTACTCGGCCCAGGGAGGATCACCCATACGGTTCCATCATCTGGCTTCGGGTGGGGTTCAGATAACGGGAGCCACCCGGGTAATGGGGAGCCAGAAGGATGACGAGGAAGAGAGTAAGATCGGGGCATTTATTCGCCCAGTACCCTCCCCTGTGAGGTTGTATCCTTTGACAGAAGGCAACTGGTTTTCTCCAAGTGGCCTGTTCCATAGGACTCTCTCCTTCAGGGTACCCGTAAGCCCTCCCCTTATCTCTCTGGCCTAGGACTGGTGACCACTAAGCCCCCCAGGCCTGGTTACCTGGTTATTACTAGCACTAGGTTACCACGCTCTCCCTGGTGTTCTCCAACACCCACACTTTTGTAAATCCTTAGTAAAATGACTGAGCGTGCCACGTACTTCCTGTTAAGATCCGGATCGATATACTGGGGCCCTCTGGAGTGCATTCTGCCACTAGTGAGGAAGGCAGGAGTGTCAGGGTCTGCAAGCCTTCCCATCGATTCCCACCAGCCTTCCAATATATTTCTATGTATGTATGCTTACGGTGACCAAAGTCATTTTAGATGTAATCAACCAAGAGCTGCCATACCTCACAAAACGCATTTTATTTACTTGGCACCAAAGAAGCAAGTCAGTATAAAAGATTATTGCTTCTAGGATGGAAAGCATCCGTATTTTTTTTTTAATTTTATGTGAAAGATAAATGTATTTTGTGAAAGGCATATTAGCATTTCTAAACCTATTCTTTCTCCCACAACTCCGTTTTTCATTGGATCATTAACTCCCTGAAGAACACAGGAAAAATACTGTTCTTAATTTTATAGAACAGGAAAGAGAGGTCCAGAAATTTGTCCAGTGTCACAAAGCAAATGTGTGGTAGAACTGGAACTAGAACCCAGCACTTTCCATGCTGTCCCTTAATATTGAAGAACTCTTTCTTAGGGCTTAAGTAGAATATTCCACTATTACGGTTTTCTATCGGTTCCCCCTTCCCTGGTTTTCTGGGGTTAATATTTCTTTACTTTTATGTGGTCCCAAAGGGGTTGTAAACCTTGGCAAACATGAGAAATAAGAAGTTTGTAATCCCAGAGCTGGTCCTTCATCTTTTTTTTTTTTAAGATTTTATTTGAGAGAGAGAAAAGACAGAGAGAGCATGAGGGGGGGGAGGGTCAGGGGGAGAAGCAGACTCCCTGCCAAGCAAGGAGCCCAATGTGGGACTCGATCCCAGGACTCCAGGATCATGACCTGAGCCGAAGACAGTCACTTGACCAAATGAGCCACCCAGGTGCCCCTGGTCCTTCATCTTAAACTAACTGGAAATAAACCTAGGCCAGTTCATCAACATTTTCAGTTAACCCATAAGTGGTAGAATGTGCACTAGAAATTAAATAAATGGCAGAAAAAACTGGCTTTCTTTTTATAACAATATACTGGAACTACTTCTTACTCACTTTGTTCTTTAAGCTGTTACTAGAGGAAGAGGCTCAGGATTTGACGTCTGTAACACTTACCTGGGACAGAAGGAAATCCTGGAGCTCCTGCTCCTGATGAGACAGTGTAATCACTCTTCCATCTCTGTGTACAACTCGGATCTGCTCAACTCCGATATTCAACTGCAGCTGGATGGACCTTTATAGACACACATACTAAAAGTCAGAAATGTTCAAAATTACCTTATACAGTGCCGCAAACATTAAACCTTAACATCAAAGAAACAAAATACCAATTTGGATAACCTGCCCTAACACCCACAGGGAAGAGGGGTTTTCTTGGGTTCAACCTAACCATCAGACTCCTACCCGACTCCCCCAGGCCACACTGAGTACCAGTCTGCTCAGAAGGCTGCACGCGAGGAAGCACAGCTTTCCAGCCAACCACCATCCACTGCTCCTCTTCTCGGGCAGTCCTTCTGCAGGGAGTCTGCTTCTCCCTCTGCCTCTGCTCCCCCCTCCCCCGGCTCATGCTTCTCTCGGTCTCGCTCTCAAGGAAAGGGAAAGGAAAGGAAATGCTTGCTCCTGGGAAGTTCTAAGAGAATTACTTTCAACTTTAAGTAGCATAAGTTGACCCCAGCTATAAAGGATGAGGAAAGGGGGGGTATTCTACCACTTCCTTTCCCTCCTGATGCTATCAAGGCTACATTTATCACTAACCCTTCTTCACCGAAGTTTACAACCCCTGGGTCCTGTAACCATAACCTCACATTTGTTTGGTCTTAGTTCTAAATGTAAATAACTTAACGCTGATATTTTTTTCTTTTCCACTCCTTTGTGCTCACTCTTTCTCTTAACATTTTATTACGGACATTTTTAAACACAAACACAAGTATATAGTACTATAGATTCTATATATATATAGTTATATAAAAATATTATCATGAAAGTCAGTGACACCATCACCCAGCCCTAACAGTTAAAATACATGCCAAACTTGTTTTATCTTACTCAGCAGCTACTCTCTGACCATACACCAAGTCACCCCAATTATTTTCTTGTTTCTTTAGGTATAGGGGCAGAAAACCATGATCCACCTTCACCTCACTATCTTTCCCTGGAAACAAGACTGATTTCCATTGTATATTCTTTTATCTTCTATATTCAATCTTTTAAATCATGCTCATTGACTATTTTTTGTTTTTAAAAAAGTGAACTAAAGCCTTGGTATTAAAAAAGAGCAATTTAAGGATATTATACTCCCCTACACCTGAAGGTGGTGATTTTCCTCCCAGTGTGTTTTGCTCACTGGAGAGACCACTGTGGCTAGTTAGGTCTGCCTGAAATAAGCAACTAAAGTTTGAAAAATAACAGGTACTCGTGGACCTTGATAAATGTTTGCTAGGGGCTCACTCACACTGACCTGGGGAAGGGCACTCAACTGTATCCTGCCAGTTGTCAAATTTCAACAAGGCTCAAATGGAGGCCAAAAATGCCTTTCATGGCTACTTGCTAATTTTATTAACTTCGTTTATTCCCTCCAGTTTTTTTTCCCCTCCAATTTTATTGAGATATAACTGACATATATCATCGATTAGTTTAAGGTATACAGCATAATGATTTGGTAAGTGCATATATTGTGAAATGATCATCACAGTATGTTCAGTTAATACCCACCACCTCACATGCTACCCATTTTTCTTCCTGTGATAAGAACTTTTAAGATCTACTCTCTTAGCTACTTTCAAATATACAACCCAGTATTATTAACTGTAGTCACCATGCTGTACCTCGCACCCCAGAACCGTATGTTATAACTGGAAGTCTGTACCTTTTGAACACCTTTACCCATTTGGCCTCCTACCTAGCCCCCTCCCCCACTACCGTTGGCAACCACCAGTTTGTTCTCTGTACATTAGCTTGTGATTTGTGGATGTAAATCAGGAAGAATGCTTCTCTGTGAACAGTGGGGTCAAAAGTCATTTCACCCCCTTGATGGACACAGCTCTCAGCCCCATTTTAAGGGCATAATCACGAACTGGATTCGACTAAGTTTAGGCCCACGCCATGAGAGAGCTACAAAACTTAGGCTGTTTCAGGCACAATATGGAGAGTATAGGCTCTAATATAAATGTCCCCACTCACTTCAAATACCCCAGACTCACCTCCACAACCTCCAGGCAGCAGCTGAAGCAGATCAGTCTGAGGTGTGGTAGCCTCTCCCTCAATGAGGAGGTTCATTTTTTTTTTTGTAACCACAACTCAAACCCGTCACATTTACCTAACGGAGACTATTTCAGAGCTTCTTACCTCTCATCCTTACACTCTACAGTTGATGTCATTTACCAGAATGTTATGCCACTGTAGCAAATAAAATCCAAAAATCTCTATGTAATCACTCAACAAACATCAATACATAAAAAGCAACTTAACATTTTAAATGAATAACTTATTTTTGATACTTACTTGCATATCTGTTCATAACCTTGTGATGTGATTAAAACCTTCACACTGGATTCATAAACATCATTAATATTTGACCAGTGAGCCTGTATCTGAGGGTCCTCGATGCGACTTGCTAAGCTGTCAATGGTTGCAGCAGTTCTTTTAAAGAAAAGAAGTCAACATTTTCAAAAAGTCATCATATAAAAGAGTAAGATTATAAATCACTTATCAACATTATGGCTATGTGAAAAGAGAGGACTACTTTTCGGAAGGACCACATCTGAAAAGCCAAGACTTTTTTTGAAAAGGGTCAGATGAGGTGACAAGAGCCTCCTCAGGCCGACCGGCGTGTGCCCGGTGTGGGTGCCCGGCGCCACACTACGACACACGCTCACTCACAGGCTTACTGCCTCTGAACTCCCATTTGTTTTCCCAGGAAAGCTTGTCAAAACACAAGGAAGAAGGGTACTTTTCGGGTACAAACCTCAGCTCTGAAAAGAGTATAAATCACTCACAAATGGCAGTCCTTGGTCCCCAGTAACAAGGGACACGCCCACAGCTGAGGCCCATTACTGTCACGGAATAACAACCATTTTCTTGAGAAGCCAGAGAGACTCTGCACAACGAAAACTTTACACTCCAAGAAAGATAAATATGATATATACACATGAGAGATAGGATTCAAGTCCTCATTATGCACCAAAGACTGGAATAAGTGCTTTCATGAGTGCTATCATTTCATCTCATTAACAACCCTGTCAAATACATACCATTATTACCCCTATTTTTCAGTCTAGCAATGCTCAGTAATTTGCCTAAGGTTACCCACCCGTGAGCTGGGGCACAAAACCGGTAGCCTACCAGAGCCAAAAACCCGGGAGTGTAACCCTAGAGCCAGTAATCCTTCCTTTTTATATACACTAATCAACAGCCACTACCCAGAAAAAGCATAAATCATGAAAGTTAACCAAACTATTGGAGGTCCTCGGTTTCCAGTTCTCTGATTCTAGCACCTGATTGGGAAGAGAAGGAAAAGGCCAGAAGAAATGCAAACAGCCATTGAGGACAAGGGGCATTTACATAAATAGGCTTGGGATTTGCGCTTTTACTGTGTCTGCTCTGGTATTGGTTTCTTTCAACCTCTTAACTTTTCCTTTTCCATGACTTGTTTCCTCAACAGTGCTTCAGAAATTCCTACAGCAGACAGATATGTAGAGGAGAGCGTTCATCTTAGTATTAGGTTTCAACAAACTGGAAATAAAAATTATCTGGCAATTGAGAATTGATGAAAGAAATAAGGGAATATTCACATAATGGGATATTCCACAGCTATTAAAATATCTCTGAAAAACATCTAATGAAAAATGAAAAAATTTACAATATGAAGTGAAGGCAGGGTGGATTAGATTTTTTTTTTTTTTAAAAAGATACACACACCCTGGCGCACATACATCAAAACAGACGAGCATGTTAATAGTTGGTCTTGCTGTGTATGCTATTTATACAGATGAGGCTGATACACTGGAACATTATTTTTATAACTGGGGAAAACAGGAACATTTTACAAGCTTTGCTGCTTCCAAGACTGTAACTAATACTCTGAAATGTATAATGGTTCTAAAAATAGCGACTTCCATGCCCCTGACTTTTGGTTAAAGGTTTCAATAATTGAAATGCACAAGTGAAGGTAACAATAGTAACCTACCATATTTGATTGTTTATAAGGAACTTCTGCATACATTATTTAATTTGATCCTAAGACCAGACTCCTGTATCCCTAATTGACAGAGAAATAGGTGGTGGGCCAAAGACATGGAAACCGAAGTTAGTTAGCAGGTGACTGAGCCCTGGCTTAGACACATTTTTTACCCCAAACGCATCATGCTGTCTTCACTAACATGTCTTCCTAATTCATTTTACTAAAAGCTGCAGACATAAGTTTCCACTCAAAGACTACAAACTAATGTGCCATTAAGACCATGACTTGTGTTAGCAGGAAAAAATGAAAATCAAAAATAAACTATCACCCAGAGCAGAGTGAGCCCACTCTCGAAAATTCTGAAAGTACAAACAGCCCTCTTCACCAAGGACCAAAAATAAAATACAAGAGCACCTCCAGCACTTGAAAAAGATACACTGAGGTCCAATCATGCTAAGTTTTTTCGTAAATAATATGTACAGAAGCGAGACGAGCATGAGCTTGGGAGCTACACAGACCTGGGCGTATGGCCTGATTTTGCTACTCTTCAGCTGTCTATCTTTGAGCGAGCTACACAACTTCTCTAGGCTTCAACCTTCCCATCAGTGAAAATGGGCTCACACCACCTACGCCAGAGAAGAAGAGCTAGAAAAGTCAACATATGGGAAAGTGCCTTCTAAAGTCTTAAAAAGTGGATCAGCCAAAAAATACGGAAAGCTTCAAGAAAAGATTAAAACCAGTTAAGGAACAAGTTTCTGGTGGATGGGTCACTGAAGAAGGTGAGGAGTTCTAGGGCACATTCCTAGTGAGGTGTCTTTCAAAACTGTAGCCAGTGTTAGAAACCATCTGGAAGGTGACATGGGCCCTGGAGCTAAGTCTTCCCCAAACCTGACAGGACCATCCCCAGCTGGAAACGCTCGCCCTGCAGCCATCCTCCTCTCCCTGGGAAAGGTTAGCACACGCCAAAACTAATGTGTACAATGTCACTAATAAAGGGTTTTCTTTTCCAAGAAAACCAGTTACTTTGTTCATCCTTACCTGCTCCTCAGGAAAATATGCTTTGCTTGTTTAATTATTTTTTCCAGAAGCCCTTCACTGGATTGTAGTGAACTGATTTCATTCTTATCGAAAGCTTGAGGGCCTGAAAGTCTCATTCTCTTGTGACCAAAAGGTGCACTTGCTGGATGAGGCATCATGATGGAACTCAAGGTCTGTTTATGAAACTGTAACAAGAATAGCCATTTTTTAATTAATTTTTTATTGAAGTATAATTGACTTATATTAGTTTAAGGCACACAACATCATGATTTGATGTTTGTATATATGGTAAAATGATTCCTCCCAAGTCTAACTAACATCGGTCACCATAAAGTCACAAATTTAAAAAAAATTATTTTAAAAAACAACTAATACTTACATATTAAAAACAGGGGAGGCTGGAATACATACTTCTATTAAGTTTCTCAGGGGATTCTTTTGAAATTAGCCTAAACTGTGAACCTGCACTCTGGAAACACAGTTCTAGACAACCTGTAAGCAGAATACGTCCTGAAATAACTTGATTATCCCGTTTACAGGCTCTGGCAAGACATCTTCCCCTCCCCATCACACAATCAGAATCACTCTTCCGTCTGCACCCTGCATGCTTTTCTTACGCACCTGTATATAACTTGTGGTATATTTCTACCACTATAAGCTATGCTTGGGAACAGAGACTGATAATCCTGATTATCTGTGTATTCCCCCAGCATAGAGCAAAGATCTTTCACACCACAGACAATGAATGTCACAGAGAGGAGCTTGTGCACATTCACTGCACTGGACATGCTTACTACAATGGAAGAAGAAACATTTTACTCCTTACCTCTCTAATTAGTAGATGCAAATTATGCTCTAAGACATAAAGATGGTCCTCTGGACTTTGCTTCTCAGTAGCAGATTTTTGGGATTTCTTATCATTTGAGGAATGGCATAAAGAAATCAATAACTGCAAGCCTATTTATAAAAAAAAGAAGTAGAACAGATGCAAATCACCTAAGACATGGACAAGCACAATTGTCTTCCTAAAGTATAATCAGAGCCCATTCTCAAAAGATCCATTCTAAACCTGAAGGTCAGGCTTCGTGATTAACATTTTCAGACCAAAATGACTATTCATGAGTATGACAAACTATCACTTATTTTAACCATTCAAATTCTGTTGACCTACAATGTGGCTGTTGACCTTAAGGTGGGGTTAAAGACAGGTGAACAGAAGCTGTATGTTAACTAATTAGTTTCTTCTTGCCTTTTAATTAAAGAAAGCAAAACAAAACACAACACCATTTTTGAGAAAAACAAAAAAACAGAGCTGGTATCTGGTCTTACTGATGAGAAGACAGATACTCTTCCTTGCTGCCATGAAAACCAGGATGGAATTTTTCACTTCTAAAAACCCATTCCTTTGATAAGACCCCAGAAGACACATCTCAGAATTTATATAAAAAACAAGAGCACAGCTAATTGCAGACTGAGTTCCAAGGCAGGTCTGACTGCTCTAGAGTAATATAATTAAAATCCCAATTTCCACAAATTTAGGAGTATTATGGGTATTCAATAACCACTGACTAACATCTCATTTAGACAGTAAGATAGGGTCCCTGAAAAATCTTCCACAAATGGTGTTAGCACAGACACCTCAAAGTTACTGCTGCTAAATAACAGCACTGCTGGTACAAATGTTTAATATATACTGTTTAAAATCCAGCAGGTACACTACTTAGGACACAGGACGGAATCAGCAATGTGGTTTGCCCTACATGCTTTATGAGCTACCATTATGGATAGCAGGCCACCTCTTTGCTCTTACTGTTCCAACACAGCCAAATATGTAGTTAACCCCTCTGTTCTGTTCCCCAGACCACAAAGTCCTGTTTATAAACTCGAGGGGGTTGGCTGCTCTTACTTGGAAAGGGCTGAGAGATAATCTGGTTTTTCACCACAATGTGAGGGATCTGTGACTTAATTTGAACAGCTTCCCGAGAGAGCTGTGCAAAAATTTCTTTACACAAGAGAACGTTTTGTGCTGCTTCTAATTTCGTCTGCCAATGTGGGGAACCTGAAAGACAGGGGACATAAGTATATATCAATTATCTGACTGTATTATGTATGAATTAGCTTAAATGGTGATCTGGATACATATAACGAAAGTTCAGAAAACATTATAATTAGAGCATATCCTTTCCAAAATATAAAAATTTTCCTGCCTTTTACACAGAGAAAACTGGTGAAGAAGTTCAGTCTTAAAAAAGACTGCACAGCTATTCACAAATGGTTAATGAACAAATTATAAATAATAAATTTCCAATTGTTCTTAGTCCAAAGTACCTATTTTCCTCTCTACATTTATCATCAGTTTATTTGGGAATGTAAGCTCAGACAGAACCACAAGTTAGAGGGCAGAACATAACTACACCTGGTTTGGATTTGGGCAAAGGTCGTTTGAAGAGGTTGACTGTGCCCAGATCACCTATGTCTGGAGCCTGTTTCTGAATTGAAACCTATAGGACAATAAAAACATGAAAAGGTGTTAGCAAATTAACTTCTGGGCTAAGTAATAAGAAATTACTTAAAGTACTTGACAAATACCTTGATATAGGCAGACCCCTCTAAATCGCTAGGAATTTGAACATCAAGGGGACAGTAATCTTCAGGTATCTTCTTATCCAGATCAATGTCTGTATTCTTTATTACTTCAAATGTACCATGATGGGGAAAGAGAGATCCTAATGGGGTATTAAAAATAGGAAAATAACAGTTAACACATTAATTTAACATACATTAAGTATATAATATTTCACTATTACATCACTGAATCATAAATTAAACTCCCATCCAAAATGTGCTTTGGGGGGAATGGGGTAAGGGTAGTAAGCAAAGGGAATAAAGGAAGCAGGAAAAAAAGTTATTTACCTTAAAAAAAAAAAAGACTTTTTGGTCTAATGGTATCATTATACTATGAACTCCATGGGCCATCAAACTGTTTTGTTCCAATGATATTTGGCTGATAAAATTGATGAAATGGATGTACTTCTAGAAAGTACTTCCTCAGATTTAAGCCTGAGAGTTTAAACACTTCTGGAGATAAGTTTCTGTAATAAGGCTGCATTTGAAGTGCTCTGAATCCAGCCAGAAGAACAAAAAGATGCCACCTTTTTTTCAACCAGTTCCTAGATTTTTATGTGATAACCTTTTGTGTAGTTCAGACCTCTGAGTAAGTTGTTCTGGGCTGCTGAATTATGTGAGGAGTAGGTGGTTATATGTACCTGCTGTTTTGTAACACAGGAAGATGTTCAAGATCTTGCAGTTAAAAACAGAACGTAGGGGCACCTGGGTGGCTCAGTTGATTAAGCATCTGCCTTCAGCTCAGGTCATGATCTCAGGGTCCTGGAATCAAGCCCCGCATCAAGCTCCCTGCTCAGCGGGAAGCCTGCTTCTCCCTCTTCCCCCCATCTCTGCTCATGCTGTCTCTCTCTCTCTCTCTCAAATAAATAAATAAAATCTTTTTTTAAAAAAAAAGTTAAAAATAAAACTACTCTAAGATCCAGCAATTGCACTACTAGGTATTTACCCAAAGGATACAAAAATACGGATCTGAAGGGGTGCATGCCCCCTGATGTTTATGGCAGCATTATGAACAACAGCTGAACTATGGAAAGAGCCCAAATGTCCATCAACTGAAGAATGAATAAAGAAGGTGTGTGTGTGTGTGTGTGTGTGTGTGTGTGTGTGTGTGTGTGTGTGTAACAATATTATTCAGCTATCAAAAAGAATGAAATCTTGCCATTTGTAATGAAGTGGATGGAACTAGAGTGCATTATATGCTAAGCCAAATAAGCTGGTCAGAGAAAGACAAATACCACAGGATTTCACTCATGTGAAATTTAAGAAACAAAACAGATGAACATATAGGACAGGGGGAAAAAAGAGAGGGAAATAAACCGTAAGAGACTCTTAATGATAGAGGGCTGATGAAGGAGGTGGGTGAGGGATGGGCTAGGTAGGTGATGGGTATTGAGGGCACTTGTTTTTTTGTTTGTTTTAAAAAGCATCTTTAAAAAGCATGAGGTATAACTGTTGTACCAAAAGCCATGCATATTTAACATGTGCAATTTGATGAGTTTGGAAATATGCAAACATTCATATTACCACCAGCACAATCAAGGTAACAGACATATCCAACACCTCCAAAGTTTCCTTGTGTCCTTTTGTGAGTTAATTTTTGTTTTTGTTTTGTGGTAAGAACATTTAACCTAAGATCTACCCTCTTAACAAATTTTGAAGTGCATCATGCTATACTGTTAACTATAAGCACTGTGCTGTATAGCAGATCTCTAGAACTTGTTCATCTTGCTTAACTGAAACTCTACAGCCACTGAACATCTCCCCATTTCCCTTAGTCCACAGTTGAGGGCACTTGTTATGATGAGCGAGCACTGGGTATTATATGTAAGTGATGAATCACTGAATCCTACTCCTGAAACCAATATTGCACTGTATGTTAACTAACTAGAATTAAATAAAAATTTAGAAAAAAAATCAGTATAAAAATAAATATGTAAATACAGGGTGCCTAGGTGGCTCAGTCAGTTAAGTGTCTGCCTTCAGCTCACATCATGATCTCAGGGACCGGGGATCGAGTCCTATGCTGGGCTCCCTGCTCAGTGGGGAGTCTGCTTCTCCTTCTCTCTCTCTGACCCTCTTCCCTGCTCGTGCTCTCTCTCGCTCTCTATCTCAAATAAATAAAATTAAAAGTAAATAAATAAACTTTCTGCTAAAAGTACCTATGTAAATAATTTAGATTCAATTATGTAAATATATTTATATAAGGCAATGTTAAAAGTAATTTTAGCTTATCAGGCTTATGGGTACAGAAATTAAAGCTTCAAAATGTAACATATAACTGAGAAGCAATATATTACAGACTATGTAACATTACAGTCAATCCTGTATTGTTTTTTGACAAACGATAGTCTAAAAGCATAGTTTTTAACGGTGATCTATACCTGCACTTCTGTAGCTCAGATCTCCAAGAATCTTATCCCCAACTTTTCTGAGTTTCCAGTGTTGCCGTAATCTCAAAAGCTCAGAGTTGAAGTCTCTTTGCAGCTTATTTTCTTGGTTTTCAGTAACTGATTTGGTCAGTCTTTCTGCCCCTTTCAGCAGGATCTGTGCTGCTCCAGCGAGCGACTTCTTTTTCGATATCAACTGCAGTGTCTGTGGATTCTATCAAAAACAGTAGTGTAGTTCTGTATTTTTAAATGATTTCAACATTCTCTTAATAATAAAATACCTACTCAAAAGAAAATTAAAAATTAAAGAAAAGCAGGTAACACTTTTTTGAAAAATAACCTTAACCTACTTCTCTGGTCAACTCCAATAAACTTACGTTAAACCACAAACACCACACTGGACTATAAATCAGAACCTACCCCAACTCTGCCCAGCTTAGATGAGGTTCCCCTCTCACACTGTGCGCATGCCCACCCCCACCCATGTGTACACCCTTTGTGGTGCTCATTATACTTCTGACGAAAGTCTGTAATCCCTGTTTGAAGGTCATCCACATGATGGTTAAACCTACTATGTCCACAGACCCTAGAACAATGCCCGGCACATAATACTTGATTTCTGGGATGAATAAATGACCCCAATGAGTCCAGCTATAAAATTATCTTATATCATGGCAAGCTACTAATGTGCCTTTGGAAAAAAGACTGAAGCACACAGCATTAAAATTAAGGCACTTCACCACAGGCTGATTTTTGGAAAACTGATGAGAAATCATAATCTATATATTATATAAACATAAATATCCATAATCCCCACCAATCTGTGCACTCTAGTCACCAGATACACTTCTAAAAAGACAAATTTAATACGAGAAAGTCTTCTGACTGCATGAGTCAAAATCACAAAGTCTCATAAAATGTCACAATAATCTTCTGACCATATCAGGGGACCTAATTCTAAGTTTTTGGCGAGCTCAGGAAATTCCTGGAGACCCGTGGGTGGGCAGAGCACACGAAGGTGGCAAGGGCTGTGGGCTAGGAATAAGGTGACGAGAGTTCTTGTCTTGGCTAACTACTGGCTTTACTGCCTCTGGACACGTCACACAACTCTCTGGGCCTCAGTTTTCTCTCCATAAAACGAAGGAACCAGACTGAATGGTCTCTAAGAAGTCTTCCAGCACGGTGTTTCTAGATTCTGAAACTATTACCACATGAGTAATTATATTCAATTCACTTCACTTACAAAAGGGTAAAAACAACCATTACTTCCTCTCCTTGCCACTAACTTGGTCATGGACCTGATGCTCGTTTTCCTCAAGAACCTCCTAAGTGAAATCCCTGGTCTCAGGCTTTTCATTCACCAATTCATCCTTCTGTTGTCTCTCTTTCATCTTCTAATGTTCAAAAACTGAACATGCTCTTCATCAAACTTCAACAATTTTACCTAGCTTTCAGTAGCTTCCATAATTTGGCCTAATTTTTCTAACCAGGCCCTAAAAAGAGGTTGAAGGGAAAAACGGAGACTTCAAGAAAATCACTTGTTGAAGGACCCAGGGCTGGTGAGGGCAGAGGCAGGATTTGAACTCAGGTCGGTCTGACTCCAAAGCCATATTTACCACCACGTTTTTGTGTAACACACTACAGATCAATGATCCAGGCTGTAAGAATTTGTTAAGATCTCGGAAACTTTAGGGGCACCTGGGTGGCTCAGTCAGTTGGGCAGCTGACTCTTAGTTTTGCCTTACGTCGTGATCTCAGGGTAATGAGATCAAGCCCCACGACAGGCTCCATGCTCAGCATGGAGTCTGCTTGTCCCTCTCCCTCTGCTCCTCCCCGAGCTCCTGCTCTCAATCTCTCTCTCTAAAATAGATAAATAAATCTTAAAAAAAAAAAAAAAGATCTGGGATACTTTAAAGTACTACATTACTAATGAAACTTAACTCTTCTGAGGGTCACAGGGCCATTAATAAAATAATAAATAAAGGAGATGCTGTTTTATGCCTTTGCTTTGAACCGGTTAGTCTTTAAATCTTTGTCTGGACTTAATTTTGCATGAAAGGAAAAGGAGACAGTAGGCACACAGCCTGAGAAGTGATCCTGGGACTTAATAAAATGGTACCATTATTCAACTGAAGCCCACACATACCTGTTTTGGAGGAAGTGCATCCTGAGAGACCGGATCAAGCGTCATAAATTTTTTATCCCTAACAATACTGAGGACATCATAGAGAACACACATCTCTGTCAGGGCACTTCTCAAATTGTTCCTCACTGAGTCCCAAGGCCAAAGGGAAGGTTGAAATTTTACCAACCCTAAAAAAAAAAAGAAAAAAAGAAATTCACAGGTATTAGCTACACTGGCTAGAAGACAAATCTCACTTAGATGTTACAAGTACTAAAAGAAGAAACAATGACTTTCTATTTCAAATCATTTCCTGTTTTATACCATTCTGTCCACCCTTTCTTGAATCTCTGTAAATATTTAAGTTAGCATTCCTACAATGGCAAAACAAATACGGTATCTAATTTCCACAGCTTAAATCTAACATTCCAACATTATAGGTAAGCATTTCAGTATTTTTTAAATTTATGCAAATAACATTTTTCTTCCAGCTTTTAAAACCTGAATAATTGGAATTTCCAAAATACATTAAAGTACAAAAATAAAAATGACCTGTAACAGCAGCATTCAGATATTAAACAATGTCAACATGCCTTCCAACCTCTTAAATCATTTCGTTAATTTTCACCAATACATGTTCACTGTATAGAGTTCAAATAGAGTCACAGAGTAAAAAAGTAAAACTTTTCCTTTATTCCCCACCCCCAATTTTCTCCTCTTAATATATGTTTTTCAATACATTTACTTCTGTTCTTCTATTACTTGCTTTTTTCTCCAATTATTATATCCTAGAGATATTTCCATGCCAGCACATATAAATCTATTTCATTCTTTAACACTGTTTGACATTCTGGAGCATGTATGTACAATAAGTTTAACCATTCCTACTTAATGGACATGTACATTGGTTTCACTAACGCTAGTAGTGGTAAACACGTTGAACACACATCTGTGTACGTGTATAACTTTTTGTGTAGGTTAAATTCCTAGCTGTCATTTAGTGGGTCAAAGGAAATGCACATTTAGTACTTTTGACACATACTGAACAGCTAAACTGTCTTCCAAAAAGGTTTTACCAATCCACATTCCCAACACGGATATTAAGTCTTTTAAGTTGCTGCCAATGTTATGCACGAGAATAGTGTTTTAATCTGCCTCTTCCTACTAGTAACATCTGAAGTCTTTTTCAGTGAGCTGTTTATACCTTCCGGCTATTTTTCCAGTGAGTCGTCTTTTTCCCCCCAGTTTGCAGGGAATCTTTGAACATCAGGGATTGCAACCACTGTGTCCTATATGCTGCCAATACTTTTCCCAGTCTCTCATTATTTTCTTACTTTATTCGGGGCATCTTTTTCCATTATTATTTTAAAATTTTATGTAATTAATCTCTCTCTGGTTTTATAATTTCTATGTTTCCTATCTTGCTTAAGGTCTCTTCTGCTCCCAGAGTTCTTTATTTATAATTTCCTTCCAATCTTTATTTTATTCTCTTCATTGGCATTTCAATCATTGTGGAAGTAATCCGAAGTGTGAAGTACGAGATAGTATTTACTTTTTATTTCCTAATGGACCCCAACTGTCCTAACACCACTGGCTCAAAAATCCATCTTTAAATTCCTATTTACACAGGGTCTGTCGCACATACCCAAATCAAGAATTGTATTTTTTATCCCTGACAATATTGAGAATCCAAAACCCACTCATACTTTTTCTACTATTCTTTCCTAACTAGTCTCCCTCCTTTCAGTTTTGCTTTCCCTGTAACCCACTTGCTACATAGGATCCTGAGTAATCTTTTTAACATACAATCACCTGTCTACTTAAAATCCTTCCAAAAGCTATCAGTTGTTCTTCTAATAAAACCCAAACGCTTATCTTGGCCTACTGGCTCGGCATGATTTGGCCCCCGCCCACCTCTTAGACCTTACCTCATAGTCCGGTCAATACAGACCTCCCTCTTTTCAGCAGGTGTTATTAGCATCATCCCCATTGCACAGGGAAGCAAAGTAACTCGGACAGTAAGTGGCACATCAGCGATATGAACCGCAGGCCTCTTAACCAAATGTGCCACATTACAGACTTCATCAGTGACAGTGTCTCAAATGCTCCAACTCAAGAAACCGTGCAGAAGGATAAGGAGTATTAAGAGGCAGGGAGCGCCCTAAATTGTCCAGTTGTGAAAAGACCCCAGTGAGCACGATCACTATGCCGCACGGGTGTTTTCAAAGTTCGCCCACGCACCGCATCTCGCCCAGCGCGGGAGAGCGGGAGTGGCAATACCTGGGCGGGTACCCGGGCCCTCAGACCAGCCGTCGGACTCGAGCTGCACACACGGGCCTTACCTTCCTCATCGTCCTGGTCCGCGCTGGACCCGGCGCCCGCCCAGTCCTGCGCGTCGCCCTCGGCCCCCGCCGCCTCCTCCTCCTCGGAGCCCGAACCCTGGCTGAAGTCGATCCGCTGGGCCAGGCGCGCCAGGTTCTGCGACATGGACAGCGGCTGCAGGTACGTCTCAGTGCCATCCAGGCCCACCTCCTGGACCTGCTTCTCGCAGGCCGACTCGATGCTGATCCGCACAGCGCGCACTCCAGACATGCTGGCGGCGTCGGGAGGATCCCCTGGGCAAGCCAAAATCCGAGGTGGGAAGCAGAGGCGCCTCCGAGGAGAGCCCGCAAAAGCCGGGAACCGCTGTGCCTCCGCTCACCTCGGAATACCAAATCCTGCGGCGGGGCTGGACACAAAGCCGAGGACCAAGCGACTTTCCCAGAATGCACTGCAGTTCCCTGCCCCAGCTCGGAGTCTCCCGGAAGCCAACTGGCAGGCGCCGGGGCTCCGGGCTTCCGGGGGAGCGCTTCCGGTTTTCCTAGCGCTGCGTCGGGAAAAACTTCCTGGTCCGTAGGAGGCGTGGCCAGCAGTGGGAGGGAGGAAGAGGGGAGGGATCCCCGTGCCGAGGGCGTGGATTGGCTGGTCCGTGGGGTCCGTCTGCATTTTAAAGGGTTAACTTGCTTGTAGTGTTGGAGTATGGAAAGCTGAAGACGGCGAAAAGTAGGGAAAAGGAAGTGAATGGGTCCCCTGGGTCTTAGCAATGAGAGGTCCTCTGACAATGTTGAGATTCGAGGGTGTACACCTAAAGAAACATGTCTGCAGAGTTATAAAATAAGGACGTAATTTGAGGAAAAACATAAATCGTGCTTATCATTACTGCATAATTAGCGTTATCTGTTTTCCTGTTAAGTTGTAACCTCCTGGACAGCGACTATCTCCGGGAAGCATAATAGAAACTGGCACGTAATACGAGCTTAATTTTTATTTCATGCCTCAGTAACTAATAAGTAAATACTTTAAAAGATTAAGAAGAAATAGTGTAACTTCAGTCTGAGTCCCCAAGAGTATGTCATTAGTGTTAATTCCACAGAGGAGGATAGATTATTTTATATTACAAAACTCTAAGGAATTATGTATATATCATTTTTTTAAAAGATTTATTTATTTGAGGGGAGAGAGAGAGAGAGAGCATGAGCTGGGTGGAGCAGCAGAGGGAGATGGAGAAGCAGACTCCCTGCTGAGTAGGGAGCCTGATGCGGGGCTGGATTACAGGACCCTGAAATCGACCTGAGCCAAAGGCAGACCCTTAACGGGCTGAGCCACCCATTTATCATTGATGAGGGATAGAAGCAGAAAAATGTTTACCATCAGCCCAAAAGGCTGACCTAGAGCCTGCATAGCTTTGATAAGGATCAAACAGGTGCTGGCTACTACATTTTTTTTCTTAATCTATTCTTTTTTAAATTTTATTATGTTATGTTAATCACCATACATCATTAGTTTTTGAGGTAGTGTTCCATGATTCATTGTTTGCGTATAACACCCAGAGCTCCATTCAATAGTGCCCTCCTTAATACCCATCACCAGGCTAACCCACCCCCCACCCCCTCCTACATTCTTAAAGGGTCTCATTGACTGCCTTTACATCTCACCCATAGTTAATATGGAGCTGATTGATAAGCACCAGAGAAATCTTGCAAACGTAGTTTTACAAGTAGAAATTTGAAGACATTTATGATCTAATACTCCTGCATGTCCCCTCCCCCTTGAGCACTAAGTTTAGAACCACCGGCTTCACACAGCAGAAGTGCAGCTCCTGCCCACAGGTCCTGTCCCTGTACTATAAAAAAAGCACCTTTTTGCAGAGAAAATGTCTCAAGAATTCTTGCTTTCTCTTTCTTTCTCTCTTTCTTTGAGAGAGACAGAGAGTGTGGGGGGGAGGGGCAGAGAAGGAGAGAGAGAGAGAGGGAGAAAATCTTAAGCAGACTCCATGCTTAGTAAGGAGCCTGAGGTAGGGCTCTCATGACCCTGAGTTCATGACCTGAGCCGAAATCAAGAATCAGACGCTTAACTGAGTCACCCAGGTGCCCCTCAAGACTTCTTTTCTGATCATTTGTGGCCCCACATCAGTCATGAGTCTTTTCAAGTTTTGTACTGACCAAGATATTATTTAAGTTTTTGAATTACTTTCCTAAGGTATTTAGGAAAATAGGATTGTGCTGGTGTCAGCCTCTACCAAAACAATGTGTTGGGAATGTGAATTTTCCAAGAGAGACCTATTTTTTGGCAAGCTCAACAGGGATTCTTTTGCACAATCATGTTTGAGAACCACTGTATTCTTTAAGTTTGTAAAAGGTTTTAACACATTAAAATTTGATTAGTATTTATCGTTGGCTCTATCTGAGCCCATCACTATGCTAAGTGTTTTAATTGTATTTCTTATTTCATCTTTTTAAGGTTCTCGTCCTTCTGCATTTTGGCCCTGGCATCTGTTTTCTCATCTGGGTTAGGGCACACACCTGAGAATCAGAATCTAGGCTGGGCTCAGCTGGTGGGTTCTACTTCACGATCTAGGGCTACAGGTCATTCAGATAACTCTGTACCATGTGTCTCTCGACTAGCAAGCTGTTCAGGGTATGTTCTTATGGTGATGGCAGAGGTACAAGAGGGAAACTTTGCCTGCATTACATGTCTGACATCCACATGGCCCATGACCGAGCCTAAAAGTCAAAGATGGGAGAGAGGACACTTTTCAGTTGGAGGAACTGCAGAGTTGCAGGGAAAGGGGTGTGGATAAAGGGAGGAACAAGGCCAACAATCTGTCACATATGGAAAATAATCCAGTTACATTCCCTCATCTCACACCATAAATAAAAATTCCAATTGAATTAAAGATCTAAGTATAAAAAACAGAGTGAAGTCTTCTGCAGACTCAGATATATCTGAGACTAAGTCCTGTTTAAAGGGAAGTGTTCTATGAAAATTATTTGTCAGATTTTTAGGGTTCATGGAGCTCAAGTCTTCCTAAGGGAAGAAATGAACCCCCCTACCATCTTTCAAGGCTGAGGAGACAGAGATCTGCTAGGATCTCAATTAAAACTCCAAGGAACATATGGAATAACAGGCTCTAAGTAGAGGTGGCCTGAGTCTTATTTAAAATGCGACCCTAACCCAAACCAGCTCAATCTCTGATTACACTGAGGAAATCAGTCTCTCACTTTATCTACCTTACAAAAGAAAGGTAGAAACCCTCATCAGTGGAAGATACCTAGACACACAATATCCAGCATATAATGGTAGTAGTAGTTGTAGATATGTAAAAAGGCAGGCAAGAGTGACTGATAATCTAAACCTAAAACAACAGGGACGTATCCATGGATGATCAAAACATTGGAGATGGTAGGCAAGAACTTTAAAATAACTGATCAATGTTAGATGAAAATGGATGAAAGGCTTTCAACAGAAACTGGAAATGATTTTCTATTCTATTGGGTCTGATTGTCCATCACTGTACGAAAACCACACTCTTACTTTAATAAGTTTATAAATTTTGGTATCTATATATCAAATACCCCTGACCTTGCTGTCTTGATAAATCTTTGTTTAATCTTGGCCCTTTGCTATCCCATATTTTAGAATCAACTTGTTCTATGAAAAGCCCTAATAGAATTAGACTGGCATGGAATTGACAAGAAATGCTTCTGATGCTTCTATGATATTGTATTTTCCTAGATATATTTATTTTGCATGTTTTTAGGTTTTCAACAGTTTTGTAATTTTCTCCATGATGACTATATATAATCTTTGTTAAAGTACTTTTGATAACATTGTAATTGATATCCTTTTCAAATTTATATTTTTAACTATTTCTTAGTGGTATGAAGAAATGCAACTTATTATTATACATTGACTTTATATTTTAGAATCTTCTTGAACTCAGTCTAATAATTCCACTATAAACTCTCTTGGGTTTTTTAAAGAATCAATCATGTTTTCTGCCAAAATTCCTCCCTTTTCAGTTGTTATTCTTTCTTGCTTGCTTTTCCTGGCTAGAACCTCCAATTGTTGATGATATTAGGCATACTTGTCACATTTCTTTTTTTAAAATATTTTATTTAAGTAATCTGTATACCCAACAAGGGGCTCGAATTTACAACCCCAAGATCAAGAGTCACAAGCTCTATCAACTGAGCCAGCCAGGTACCCCATCATATTTCTAATTTTAAAGTGAATATGGCATTAACATATAACTTTGTAAATACATACATAGCATTTACAAAACTGCTTCTTAGAGCACGCACTAGGTGTTAGCTGCATAGAATCAGGGGATCCTATTTTGTTCACAACAACCTCCTTACTGTTTTTTTTTCTTTAAGATTTTATTTATTTATTTTAGAGAGAGACAGTGAGAGAGAGCACACACAGGGGGTAGGACAGAGGGAGAAGCAGGCTCCCCACTGAGCAGGGAGCCCAATGTGGGACTCGATCCCAGGACTCCAGGATCATGACCTGAGCCAAAGGCAGACACTTAACCGACTGAGCCACCCAGGCACCCTACTGTTTCTTAAACATACAAAGTCCCCTACCTCTGGACTTTTAAATCTGCCAGGAAGGATGTTTCTCCAAATAACTTCATGATTCACTTTCTCATTTCTTTCAGGTCTCTGCTAAAATGTCTCTTTATCAGAGTCTTTTCCTGATCTCCCTATGTATGTGTAATAAACAGTCTGATTCCATTTTTTATGTTTGCTGACAGCTTTTAAGCATTATTCCTCCCTCTTCCCATTCTGCTCCATATTTGAACAAGCTGATAAGCCTGGCTGCTCCTTCTTTGACACTTGTGGGAAATTTAAACTGCATATGGAATCATCACCCTGGCCCTAACCCTTCACCACCATAAAAACCCCAAGCCAGTCTCCTTTCCCTGTTCTCTCAAGCCAGTTTTGGATCTGCTTGGGAGCTGTCCAGCTTTCCCCAGAAAGCCTCATTATGCGAGCAGTAAATCCTTTCATACCCTGTTGGGGTGTGTGTGACTTTATCCTTCTTGACATCCCAGCCGAATTTTGGGTGATGAGTTCATCCTGTCTCATGTGAGATGGACACAACAAAATAGCATCCTCCTTTACAGTCCATCCTGTGCTTTATTTTCCTTCATAGGACTTAATACCACCTGTCACATTATATATTTGTTTATTGTGAGTTTTCCTCCACTATATAAAATGACTGAATGATAGAGCCCAGCATCTGGTGAAGCATCTGGCATAATCTTTCACACACTCATTCATTCAACAAATATTTACTGAATGCCTGCTTTAGCCAGGCACTGTTAAAGGCATTAGCGCTACACTGGTAAACAAAGCCCTTACCCTCATGGAGCTTACATTCCAGTGGGGAGAGTAGGTGTCCAATACGCTTTTGTTAAACCAATAAACTAATATTTTTTTCTGTCTGGAGGTAAGATACTAAAAAGAAACATTATACTGTGAATATAAAATTTTTATTCTTTTTTTTTTTTGCTTCAAACTCGTGCTTATTTAAAAATAACATTTAGGAATTTATACTGACAGGACATGTTATAGGTAACATCCAAAGAAGACAATCAAAAAATAGTTTTTGAAGATTTAGTATGTGTTTGGTATTAAAGAGCTCCTAAATTTACACATGGTTAGCATTAGCAAGATTAAGATTAGACAGTTGATTTATGACTAATGATTATTATAGAAGAATATCGGGGAAAATTTCAATAATTACAATCAGTAAAATAGTATAATTTTTTATTTTACAAAGGACAGTGGTCATGTTTAGCAATAGCTTCACTTGTAAATTAAAGTATACTCACTTCAGTGCTGTATTTTGATGCTGTTTCTTTTCCCTTTCCTTCTGGCAAATAACCCATAAGGTACAAACTGCTTCCAACTGGCAAGCTAAACAAAGGCAGTGGCATCATGGCCTACTACCTAGTTGCCAATGTTTATGAAAGGCAAACTGCAAACTTCTGAGTATGGTTCAACGCCACCAAAAGGGGAAAAGTTGCTTCCTCTGCCCACCTTATTCCATGAAAAAAAGTATACTCTGATTTCTGAAATGGTTTTTTAATTTAGTACTAAGATTCAACAACTATCAACATTTGCAACACTTATTTTTCTAATACCCAGAAACATCCACTTAGGAATTGTGAGACTAATTTGAAAAATTTAATAATGTTATACAAATGTAAGTTATTGCCAGTAGACAGTAGGAGTAAATCACATGATTTTGTTGTTATTAAAGAATAAAAAAATAATGAAGAACATTTTCATTACATATATTTGTTTCCAAAAATCTCTAAGATAGTTCCATGAAATAAAAGAGTTTAAATGTCAACATACCTTTCAGTTAAAGGCCAAAAAATGGGATTTAAGTAGTGAGATTATTTCTATTGGATTTTATAGTAGTATCAATTAATGCATTAATTAATTAGCTTTAGTTAATTATTTCTGTTTCACTTGATTTAATCTCGCCCAAATGAATGGGTCTCTTTTGGTTGATCGATGCGATACAGAAACTCCGCAGGCAGGAAGTATCCAAGATATTCCACTGTGTCTGGGGTAGTATCATAATGGTAGTGTCCACCTTCTCCATGATGACTAAAACAATGAGTGTGCTCCAATCTCAAATCAAACCCCTAGGACAACAGACAAGCTATCTGTCAGTATTCAAATTATTTTGGATAGGATTTGTTTAAGGGGGAGGGAGACCTTTTTATTAATGTTACAATAGTTTTTATTTTTTTAAGTAAAATATTCACTTAATTCAAAATTCAAAGGGTGAAAAAGGATATATTCATTAAAATGTCTTTCTATCTCCTGCCTTTACTACTTCCTCCTTTTCCTTGCAGGCAACCAGTGTAAGCAGTTTTTTTATATATCCTTCCAGGAATATATACTTTTGTAATTTTTACTCAAATGGTAACACCCTGTACATACTGTGCTGAATACTACTTTTCTTCATTTAACAGTAGGCTTGAGATCTTAGTATATCAGATTATAGAAGAGCTTCCTCTTTCTTTTACATCTACATGGCATTCTATTGTACTTACATACCACTTCCCAACTGACATTTAGATTATTTCCAATTCTATTACAGTAATGCTTTCATGACTAACCTTTTAACTAATAATTTCACATACTTTTGAATATATTTGAGGATAAATTCCTAGACATGTATGTAATCATTAGATCAAAAAAATATGACTAGTCAGTATTCTGGTAGATACTTTCTTTGAATTGGTCTATATTATATCTTTTTCTACTGTATAATATTAGACTATAATGATAGTATAATGAGCAACAAATAAGATAGGATACCTGAATCTTGGTCTTGATTCTACTATTTAATAATATGACTTTGGGTGTTATTTAAAATACCTATGCCTTAAAAAAATAATAATAAAATAAAATAAGACACCTGTGCCTCAAAAGTAAAACCTGCCCAGCCTAACACATAGGGGTGGTTAGCCACCTGCTCCCTTATCTTTCATGATAATTCTGGAGACTATCCTAGTTCTTAAATAACAACACAAAAGTGCCCAATTTCAAAAGAATATCCTAAAAACTAAGCATTATCACTGTATGACACTGCAATATAGAAGACAGACATAAACTTACTGGGTCTCTGGAGACAAAAACTGGCAGACAAACCAAAGGAGCTTTCATCTCATAAAAGCGCAACCATTTGTTCACCTCTTCATCAGAGTTCAATGGGCAGGAAGAAAATTCTGTGGGCTACAATAAAATATCATTCTAAATATACAGATTATTGAGAATTAAACTTTTAAAATTATATATAACTTCATTAAGTTAAAAATTTAAGCCTTCTTATACATTTAATTATTTTTAGAATCAAAACAAATTACATACCCTAGTTTTCAAAAGGATCACCAATCAAGTGTATAAGCTAAAATGTATGAATGAATGAATGAAGGAATGAATCTATTACTATCTTTTTATTTTTCATAGCCTCTCAGTTTTCCTGGAAATATATCCTCATCCTAATTTTAAATCTCATTACTGCTACTGGTAGATGGGTTGGGGGAGGGGGAAGCAAGGCATTAGAAATTGGTAGGAGCATCAAAAAAAATAAAATACTAAGGAATAAACTTAATCAAGGAGGCAAAAAACTTGTACTAAAAGCACTGCTGAAAGAAATTTAAAGACACTCCAATAGGGGCACCTGGGTAGCTCAGTCTTTTGGGTGACCAACTGGATTTCGGCTCAGATCATGATCTCAGAGTCTGGAAATCAAGTCCTTATTCAAGCCCCATCTGCAGCCCCCCATCGACCCCTTGAGCCCTCTTCCCCTGTGGAACCCCACTATGAGGGTGGCAAGGAGTGCCACAAGGAGCCTGAGGGCACAGCAGGGAGTCTGCTTCTCTCCCTCTCCCTTCCCCCTCCCCACACTCGTATATGTGCACACACGTGCGCTCTCTAAAATCTTTTTAAAAAAATAGGATAAAAAGATTCCAATAAATGAAAAAATATCCTGTGTTAATGAATTGAACTTAATATTGTCAAGATGTTAATACTACCAAAAGTGATCTAAAGATTCAATGCCATCCTTATCAAAATCCCAAAGAAGTGTTTTGCAGAAATAGAGAAGAATCCATCGTAAAATTCATATGGAATCACAAGAGACCCTGAAGAGTCAAACCAATCTTGAGAGAAAAAAGAAAGTTGGAAGTCTAATACTTCCTGATATCAAACTTATTACAAGTAATCAAAACAGTGACAATGGCATAAAGATCAGTGGAATAGAATAGAGATCCCAGAAATAAACCCTTGCATATACAGCAAATAATTTTCAGTAAGGATATCAAGACCATTCAATGGAAAAAGGATAGTCTTCAAAAAATGGTGCTGGGAAAACTGGATATTGATGTGCAAAAGAATGAAACTGGACCCTTAATTTATATGTATACAAAAATTAACTCAAAATGGATCAAAGACCTAACGGTAAGAGCTAAAATAAAACACTTAGAAGAAAACACAGGGAAAAGTTTCATGACACTGGATTTCACCATAATTTCTTAAATTTGACATCAAAAGTACAGGCAACAAAAGGAATAATAAACAAGTGGGACCACATCAAATTAAAAATTTCTGCACTGTAAACAATCAACAAAATTAAAAGACCATTTATGGAATGGGAAAAAATATTGGCAAACCATATACCCAGTAAGGGGCTAATATCCAAAATATACAAGGAACTCATACAACTCAATAGCAAAAAAACAACCCAATTAAAAAACAAAAGAACTGAATTAGACATTTCTCCAAAGAAGACATACAAATGGCCAAAAGGTATATGAAAAAGTGCTCATATCCACTCATCATCAGGAAAATGCAAATCAAAACCATGAGATATCACACCTCACTCCTGTGAGGATAGCTATTATCAAAAAAAACAAAAACAAAAAACAAGAGATGGGGAGGATGTGGAGAAACAGGGACGCTTGTATGCTATTAGTAGGTATGTAAACTGGTACAATCATTATGGAAAATGATATGAAAGTTCCTCAAAAAATAGAACCATATGATCCAGTAATCCCACTTCTCCCACTTCTGGGTATATCTATCAGTGGATGAATGGATAAAGAAATTGTTTTTTATGTGTGTGTGTGTGTGTGTGTGTGTGTGTGCATGTATATAAAATTGTGATAAACACATATGAGGAATGTTTTTCAGGCTTAAAAAGGAAGGAAATCCCACAATTTGTGACAACAGGGATGAACTTGGAGAACAGGGTGAAATAAGCCACATGCAGACAAATATTGCATGGTATCACTTACTGGAATCTAAAGGGTCCAACTTAGAGAAAGAGACTAGAAGCATGGTTGCCAGGGGCTGGGGTGGGGAAAATGAGGTATTGCTCAAATGGTACAAAAACTTTTCAGTTCTAAGATGGGTAAGTTTTAGAGATATGATGTACATTATGGTAACTACAGGCATACCTTGGAGATATTGTGGGTTTTGTTCCAGACCACTGCAATAAAGTGAATACGCAATAGAGCAAGTCAAATGAATGTTCTGGTTTCCCAGTGTATATAAAAGTGATGTTTACACTATACTGTAGCTTTTTAAGTGTGCAGTAGCATTACGTCTAAAAAAATGTACATACCTTAATTTAAAAACACTTTATTGCTAAAAAATGCTAACAATCATCTGAGCTTTCAGCAAGTCATAAACTTATTGCTGGTAGAGGGTCTTGCCTCAGTGTTGATGGCTGCTGAGTGATCAGGGTGGTGGTTGCTGAAGGCTGGGATGGCTGTGGCAATGTCTTAAAAGAAGACGATGAAGTTTGACACATCAATTGATTCTTCCATTCACTAATGATTTCTCTGTAGCATGCGATGCTGTTCAGTAGCATTTTACCCACAGGAGAACTTTCAAAACTGGAGTCAAGCCTCTCAAACCCTATAGCTGCTTTAGCAACTAAGTTCATGTAATACTCTAAACCCTTTGTTGTCATTTCAACAATCTTCACAGTATCTTCACCAGGAGTAGATTTCACCTCAAGAAACCACTTTCTTGGCTCATCCATAAGAAGCAACTCCTCATCTGGTAAAGTTTTATCATGAGATTGCGGGAATTCAGTCACATCTTCAGTTCCACTTGTAATTCTAGTTCTCTCACTATATCTACCACATCTGAAGTGACCTCCTCCACTCAAGTCTTGAACCGCTCAAAGTCATCCATGAGGGTTGGAATCAACTCCTCCCAAACTCCTATTTATGTTGATATTTTGGCTTCTACCCTTGAATCACAAATTTTTTTTTTTAAAGATTTTATTGATTGGGGCACCTGGGTGGCTCAGTTGTTAAGTGTCTGCTGTCTGCTCAGATCATGATCTCAGGGTCCTGGGATTGAGCCCCTCATCGGGCTCCCTACTCTGCGGGAAGCCTGCTTGCTTCTCCCTCTCCCACCTCCCCTGCTTGTGTTCCCTCTCTCGCTGTGTCTCTCTCTGTCAAATAAATAAATAAAATCTTAAAAAAAAAGATTTTATTTATTTGAGAGTGTGCGCACAAGCAGGGGGAGTGGCAGGCAGAGGAAAGGGAGAAGCAGGCTCTCCGCTGAGCATGAAGCCTGATGGCTCGATCCCAGTACCTGAGATCATGACCTGAGCCAAAGGTAGATGCTTAACCAAGTGAGCCACCCAGGCACCCCTCACAAATGTTCTTAATAACATCTAGAATGGTAAATCCTTTCCAGAATGTTTTCAATCGACTTTGCCCTGAGCTGCCAGATATCTACGGCAGCTATAACCATATGAAATATATTTCCTAAATAATAAGACTTGAAAGTTGAAATTACTCCTTGATCCATGGGCTGCAGCATGGATGTTGTGTTAGCAGGCATGAAAACATTAATCTCGTGGTGTGTCTCCATCAGAGCTCTTGGGTGACCAGGTACATTGTCAATGAGCATGAAAGGAGTACTTTTTTTCTGAGCAGTGGGTTTCAACAGTGTGCTAAAAATATTCAGCAAACCATGTTGTAAACAGATGTGCTACCATCTGGCTTTGTTGTTCCATTGATGAACACAAGCAGAGTAGATTTAGCATAATTCTTAGGGGCCTACGATTTTCAGAATGGTAAATGAGCATTGGCTTCAACTTCAAGTCACCAGCTGCATTAGCCCTTAACAGGAGAGTCAGCCTGTCCTTTGGAGCTTTGAAGCCAGGCACTGACTTCTCCTCTCTAGCTATGAAAGTCCTAGATGGTTTTTCTTCCAATAGCAGGCTGTTTTGTCTACGCTGGAAATCGGTTGTTTAGTGTAGCCACCTTCAGTAATGACCTTAGCTAGGCCTCTGGATCACTTGCTGTAGCTTCTACTTCAGCACGCTCTGCTTCTCCTTCTGTTTGTATGTTACGGAGACAGCTTCTTTCCTTCAGCCTCATGAACCAACCTCTGTTAGCTTCAGACTTTTCTTCTGCAGCTTCCTCACCTCTTTCAGCCTTTTATAGGATTGCTCTGGATTAGGCTTTGGCTTAAGGGAATGTTGTGGCTGGTTTGATCTTCTATCCAGACCACTAAAACTTTAACCACAGCAGCAATATGGCTTCTTATCATTTGTGTATTCACTGGACTAACACTTCTAATTTTCCTTCAAGAACTTTTCCTTTGAATTTACAACTTTACTGTTTGGGTAAGAGGTCTAGCTTTTGGCCTTTCTTGGCTTTTGACATGCCTTCCTCACTAAGCTAAATCATTTCTAGCTTTTATTTTTTTGTTTTTATTTTTATTTTTTAAAGATTTTATTTATTTATTTGACAGAGAGAGACACAGCGAGAGAGGGAACACAAGCAGAGGGAGTGGGAGAGGGAGAAGCAGGCTTCCCGCGGAGCAGGGAGCCCGATGTGGGACTCGATCCCAGGACCCTGGGACCATGACCCGAGCCAAGGCAGACACTTAACAACTGAGCCATCCAGGCGCCCCTCACTTCTAGCTTTTAATTTAAAGTGAAAGAAGTGCAACTCTTCCTTTCACTTGAAGATTTAGAGGCCACTGTAGTGTTATTAACTGGCCTCATTTCAATATTGTTGTGTCTTAGGGAATAGGAAGGCCCAAGGAGAGGGACGGAGACAGGAGAATGGCCGGTTGGTAGAACTGTCAAAACATACCAACATACCAACTGGTTAGGTTGTCCATCTTATATGGATGTGGTTTGTGGTGCCCCAAAACAATTACAATAGTTATGTCAAAGATCACTGATCACAGATCACAATAACAAATATAATAATGAAAAAGTTTGAAATATTGCGAGAATTACCAAAATGTGATACAGAGACAGGAAGTGAGCAAATGCTGTTGGAAAATTGGTGCCAAAAGACTTGCTTGATGCAGTGTTGTCACAAACCTTCAATTTAGGAAAAATGCAGTATCTGTGGATTGCAATAATGTGAAACACAATAAAACAAAGTATGCCCGTAGTTAGTAATGAAGTATTGTATACTTGCATATTTAAAATTCCTATAATTAGGGGTGCCTGGGTGGCTCAGTCGTTAAGTATCTGCCTTCGGCTCAGGTCATGATCCCAGGGTTCTGGGATCGAGCCCCGCATCGGGCTCCCTGCTCAGCGGGGAGCCTGCTTCTCCCTCTCCCACTCCCCCTGCTTGTGTTCCCTCTCTCACTCTCTCTGTGTCAAATAAATAAATAAAATCTTAAAAAAAAATTCCTATAATTATTTGGTATTTACAAAAATATTTAGCTATAATTCTGTTTTTAATAATTTGGAAAATTAAGTATTTTCACAATGTTGTGTTTTTCTTTGCAAAATCAGCTGGCTTGCCATTTAAAATTATCAAGATGGGGTGCCAGGGTGGCTCAGTCAGTTAAGCATCTAACTCATGATTTCAGCTCAGGTTGTGATCTCAGGGTCGTGGGATTGAGCCCCACGTTGGGCTCTCCGCTCAGCACGGAGTCTGCTTGGGATTCTCTCTCTCCTTCTCCCTCTGCCCCTCCCTCTGCTCGCACACATGCGCTCTCTGTCTCTCTCTCTCTCTCTAAAATAAATAAATAAAATATTTTTAAAAATACAATAAAAAATAAAATTATCAGGATAAAAAACATTAAAACCAAACATTTTTTGATGATTTTACTGATAAAATGAAAAGGAAATTAAGTTTAATGACTTTTATACTATTCATTCATTCATTCCAAAAAAATTTTTTTAAAACCTGAATGTCCTAGGTCTTGCTTTATATATATTCCATTCTTAATGTCTTACAAACTTGTACAATTAGCCCATAAGATTATAATTCTCATAATGAGTCCTTTCCCCAAAACAACCATCTTTTTTTTTGAGAATGAGAGAGAGGGAGAGAGAGGGAGGGATGCTGAGGGGCACAGGGAGAGGGAGAAAGAGAATCCCAAGCAGGCTCCATGCCCAGCATGGAGCCCGATGCTGGGCTCAATCTCACAACTTGAGATCATGACCTGAGCTGATAAGAAGAGTTGGATGCTCAACTGACTGAGCCACCAGGCACCCCACCACAACCATCTTAATAGCAAAATCTATGTATGGAGTTTGGGATTCTGGCAATAAAAATGATATTCCATGTCTAAGGCTTATACTCACATCTCTCTAGATCTTAAAAACAAACACAATGAAAAGAAAGTTCTAATTTATTAACATGAAAAAGGACCCTACTTAAGATATTTTCTCACAGTGTGATTTAAAGCATTGTTTGTCATTTAAGTTTTAAAGTAATACAATCATAGTAAAAGTATTCAGGTGTCTCTAAGGGTAGAATTCTCGATGTATATTAAAAAATCCTAAGATCTTCAGTATGTGCACATACATACCCACATACACATGCACGCACATACACGAAGGCCCTTACCATTATGTGAGTCTTCACTTTTCCCTTCTGAATTATGAAAGTGCCTCCCATCCCTACAGGTTTATCTCCGTAATGTTTTTCAAGAGTCTGTCTCATACAAGTCACAAAGTTAAGTTTTCCAGTTCTTCTTTTGGCTTTCACCTCAATTACCTAGAGAGAACATAAATATGCATACCATTGTTCTAAGCTGCAAAATTCTATGTGACTAACTTTCAAAGTGAAACACATAATCTAATGCCATCAAGCAAATTATTTGCTTAGAAGACCCACAGAGGAGTTGAGTGAGATGTCTCAATCCTGTCTTGATCAATGATATATATTTTATATATATGATAAGTTGTCATTTACTCTAATAAGTCTTATTCATGCTCTCTTAGAGTTACAGTGAAGTCCTCCACTGAGCTCTAGAGATTCTTATCTTTGTATATTAAAGTGGTTAAAAGTTGAGAATTCCTGGCTTAAAGGGGTTAACCTCTGGTAATTCAGATGGGAAGAGAAAGTGATTACATTTTTTCCTTTCCCTTAAAATTCTGGACTTGTATTACTTCCATTTAATCAGGTCTTTTTTTTTTTTTTTTTAAAGTAGGCTCCACACCCAGCACGGAGCCCATCGCAAGGCTTGAACACACAACCCTGAGATCAAGACCTGAGCTGAGATCAAGAATCAGATGCTTAACCAACTGAGCCATCCATGGACTCCTTAATCAAGTCTTTTTAATTCACTACCTTGTTTCCAAAGTAGCTAAAGTAGCTACCTCTATTTAAAAATCTGAGAGTTCTCACAACTGCTAACACTGTAATCATCTTTTTGTGTTCTAAGAGGAAGTAAATATGAAGTGAAGAATTAATTCTCCTTCCCTCCTCCTTTCTATAACATTTTACTACCACCATTTCTGTCTAGGTCAACCAACATCTGATCCGTCAGGAATGGATTACTTATAGACTAACTACAGGTAGGCACTATCTATTTATTTCAACTGAATGGCTCATGTATTTAACTCACTCCCCACATGAATATTCTGTTACCTTTTATTCCTCAGAATAAAAGATTTATTTATATAAAATCAATTTTAATTTATTCCTCAGAATAAATTCCTTACTATTTTTTTTTTCTTGCTTACTAAGTATTCTAACCTCAGTTTTAAATAAGACTTTCTCTTTGCCTATAGTACCATAGTAATCTTTCATAACTGGGTTATTTAAAGAAATTTGACTTAGCTAGTTTTGACTTTTCTTAAGAAAACTGTATTTGTGGCAATAAAAGTCCAACTTTTTAGCTATCTGAGAACTTTTGGAGAATACTGTGTTTTTGTGAACAAAAAAAAAAATCACCTTTCCAGAGTGACCCTCACTGGCAAAAAGATTAGCCAGTAATGCACACCCAAAATCATGATGTTTCTCACTGTATTTCTCTAGTAGGCACCCTCCATCTGCAGGGTTAACACGGGCAAAGTAACTTCCATTCACTGGAGGTTTGTGTTCACTTTCTGTTTGTATAACTGGCATAAACTGAAAAGAAAAGTAAATAAGAAAAGTAAATTAGTCAACCCTGGCGTCAATATGCAAAGAGAATATTAGAGTAACATAACAAAATATCTTATCCTTGACTTAAGATATTTTATTTTCAGGACCTAGTAAGAAAACATGAAGTATGAAATATTTAATTTGTGATTCAAAATGTTAAAGATTTACAAACATCAAAAAATTGAAAAAATATTTTATAAAATGTTTACAGTATTTCTTACAGTGTTTCTGTAACATTGTAAATTGGGCTTTAAAATGTCTGACTTTAGATTTTAAACTTTTTTTTCTATATTGAACACTAGGTAAATTATATTAATCTTTCTACAAAAGAACTTGCAAGACTATTGACTAATGGTCACATCTGAAGAGGTGAGGGGATGGGCAGTCTGAAGAGGTCCTTCACTCTTCTATTTAAGAGACGTGAAGAAACAGTGATGTTTTTATGTTGTAAATACACTAACATACACAGTAATAGTACCTTTTGTAAATAATCACCATACCACAGGGGTAGGTCCTCACTATTTAGTCTGAAAGAGGGAATTAATGAAATCATTAATTATTCCATTCATCTTCTGATCAAAAGCTGTTCTCATATCAAAAGGAAAGATTTATAGTGAAGCTAGGAATTCTCTGATGTGTAATGATTAAAATCTTTCACAATCCATGGTCTCAGCAGACCACATTAGGACTTCAGACTCATCTAACACTGAGTGTATACCCTAAGAAAATCTGAAATTCCAGGTCAGTGCTCCATTATAGTTAGAGCATATGCTATAGTCCAAACCTATATCAAACAATATCAAATCTGTAAAGAAAGATGACATTGCTTATTTATAATTCATTCAAAAAGCATAATTTCTGATAGGGCAATAAAAGAAAAAAGGTAAACCAAATGTCAAATCAATAAAATAAAATAATTATATGTATGCTGACCTCACAATTGAACCCAAGAGTCTGAAATGGGCCTGCTCCTGCTCCAAGAATAAAAGCTCCAGGAAGCTTGATTTCTTTTGCAATCTTATTTATATCATAAACCTATGCAAGAAGAAAAAATATTATTTAAATGATTAACTCATACAAATCTCTTGGTTTACTTTTTTTGACTGAGTCTATTAACACTTCCTTGCCACATTGGTCAATGGATCTTCTAATAATAAAAAGAGGATCAACCCAATTTCTTATAATCTTTATGTGAATGTAAAAAGTAAAAGTACACTTACTTTTTCTTTTTTTACAAAAGGCAATAAGTAAGGCACACCTCCTACTTCTGCAATTCTAGTTTTCCCACAGATGCCTAAAAAAAAAAGTCATCTTAAAAATAGGCAAACATCTAACTTAAGTATAACATGCCAGAAGGCACTAATTTAATTTATTAAGAGTATATAACTTTTCCATTCTCACAGTTTTACAAGTAGCAGGGGTTGGAAGATGAAAGTAACTCTGATCCCTATCCTATTCTAACTACTTGTGTTTCTAATATTGTCAGAACTAAGCATGACTTGATATAGTTGGTAGCATAAAGGCAACAGAAAGTTGGTAATAGAGCAAGGCTAGAATTGAAGCCAAAGTTTGGATTGGATGAGATTTCCAGAATTAGTCTGTAATGACCTATTCCTTTAAAAATCTGTGCTTTTGGTGGGGGGAGTTGGCTAAAATTGTATTTTTTTTTTAAGATTTTACTTATTTATTTATTTGACAGAGAGAGACACAGAGAGAGAGGAACACAAGCAGGGGGAGTGGGAGAGGGAGAAGCAGGCCTCCCAAGGAACAGGGCGCCCGACGTGGGGCTCGATCCCAGCACCCTGGGATCATGACCTGAGCCGAAGGCAGACGCTTAACGACTGAGCCACCCAGGCACCCCTAAAATTGTATTTTAATATAGAATATTTTGCTGTTTGAGTTATTAATTATTTCAGAAATCCATACTGGGAAATCAAAGTTGTTTATTCCCAAGGTTGTTTATAGAAATGCAAGTAATTAGAGATAACTTCAGATGCTGGGAACTTTCTACTTACATTTTTAATTAACATCATAGGTACAGCTAGACACAATTTGGGAAAGGTACATTCTTTTTTTTTTTGAAATGTAGAGTGGAAATTAATTACCTTTTGTTTGAGAAAAAGTGGTCTTGTCAGTTTCATACTAACATTATTACAAAGTAAAGTAGATAAAATTGCTCTATTCAGTTATGCAGAGGGTAGATGTGCAAAATTTTTATAGATCCCATTTATAATTAGGGATTTTAGAAATGTTTTCTATGGGATCAGCAGAAATTACTCATGGATAAGAATCCTTCTCATAAGTGATAGTAATGTTGAAGTTGTCTTTTTGGCTTTGGGGTTTTACTTTTCTTTTTTTATTTTAAGTAGGCTCCACCCCCAACATGGGGCTTGAACTCAGGACCCTGAGATCAAGAGTCACATGTTCTACCAACTGAGCTGGCCAGGCACCACTGGTAATGTTGAAGTTGAAAGAAACCATTGGGGGACGATTTTAAATAGTCTAGGAAAAAGACAAGTAATGAGCTAAAAATGGTTAACTGTAAAGATGGAGAAGAGGAAATTAAGAAAAAGAACAAGGGAGGATAAGCAACTATGGTGAAGGAATGAGCTAAATTTTAGACACGCTGACCTCAAGTTGTCCTTAGCATATATAGGCAGAGATGTCCTGTGGACAGCTGGAATTACTGATCCATAGCTAAGAAAAAGAGAGATGAAGGTGAGATGTGCAGATTTCAAGTTCTTGTATCCAAGCAGTAATTTAAAACCACAGGAGTGGATGGAAAAATGCAGAAAGATTGTATAGAAGAAGAGGCTGAGGAAAGAATTCTAGAAAATGTCAGGATTTAAGAGCCTGCCAGAAAGAGAAATGAGCTAGGAAAAATAAGGAAGAAAGAACACGGGATTAGGAAAGATACCAAGGAAGAAGAGGCAAAAGAACCAAGGAGAGGGGAAGGAAAATGTCAGGCATCAATGGCTGGGTACTATGAAATATGTGAGAGATCAGAAAATACTAGTAAACATACCAAAGTCACTGGTGACTTCAGCAAGACCAGTTCATGTAGAAAGTACCTAACTACATTTATGAAAGATCATTCATATATAAACATACATATCTAGGCTCCTTAGTGTTGCACTTTAAAGGCTTACAAATTATTGACTAGAAAATTCTTTGGATGACAGAATTAAGATTAACCATTTTTTCTTTTCCTTGTATTCTTCTGTGTTTTCTGATTTTTTAATTTTATTTCAACTAATTAATTACTTATTTAGTGGGGAGAATAGATTACTTTTATAATTGGAAGAACCATGGCTATAAAAAAGTATAATGCTAAATGCTTTCAAGGTACAACGAGAAATTGCCATCTGGTACACAAAACTTCTAGAATTTACAGGTATACTTAAAATCAAAGATTTTAAACTGGAAAGACCAAAAGGAACATGAAAGTCAAATCTCTCCATTTTAATATATTTGAGGGCCAAATACATTAGTTGGCTTACCTAGGGTAATGAAATCTATACGTGGCAGAGAAAGCAGCAGAGTCCAGGATTTCTGTGTAAAACTACTTTTTAACAAAGATGTCAGTTACATAATCAAAGAGGAAGTGAGAGTGAGTGTTTATCTCAAATTGCTCATCACAGTAGGGTATAATGGGAGAAGGTCAGACTTTTGAAACAGATACACCTGGATTTGAATCCTGCTTATGATTACCTCTGAGCTTAGCCTCTCTGAGCTTCGGGTTTCTCATCTATAGACTGAGGCTAGTACTTACCTTGCAGTATTACTGTAAAAATTAAAACATCAAATATAGGTGTTTATCATACAAATTATATTTACTCAATCAGTATTAACTTCCCTTCTTACAACATTGGCTGGATGATCACTTGGCAAATAAGTATTTCACAGATGATTCAAATACAAGGCTTTTAAGATCCCTTCTGGTCTTGAATAAATAAATAACATAAAATTTTATGTTTCCGTAACAGTCACTTCAATGAGCTAAATTTTGACACGCTGACCTCAAGTTGTCTTTAGCATATATAGGTGGAGATGTCCTGTGGACAGCTGGAATTTGTTAGTTAAAAACAAAACTCTCATGTGATATCAAGGATTCTAGGCTACTGAATATCTATTATGTGATCTGTGATAATAACAAAAGTGCATAAAACAATATTTTCCCAGAAGGGTATAAAGTGAAATTTGCTCAAAATAAGGAAACAGCACAGAAATTCAGCATGATTTAGTCTACAATTTGGGACAATATCCTTTATTTGTAGATAATTTAAGATGGTCCTTCATAATAATTCTCATTTCAGAAAAAGATTAGGACTGAAAAAAGTGAATTGCAAAAATTGTTTACCTTTCACAGGAAAGGTGAACGGCTCCTTAGTCAAATCAGGGCAATCAACCAAAGAGACCTGGACATCAGCAAAGTTATCCTTTAGCCCCTTCTGCAGAACTGACAAAGACAAGGAAAAAAAGTTCGTTAACATTAGGTAAAAATTTGCCACCATATATCAAATCTTCCCTCAACATTTTGGATATAATGCTTCCAATCTAAACTTGTATTATTAAAAGTTGGGGGAAGGAGTGCACCTGGCTGGCTCAGTAGGTAGAGCAAGTGACTCTTGATCTTGGTTCAAGCCCCAGGCTGGATGTAGAGCTTGCTTAAAAAATAAGGGGGGGATGAAATGGTCTTCCTAATGAATATAATTAGACATTAGACACACAATCACATGTGTAATATCAAGTACCCCCATAAAAATCACTGTAAATCTGTAGAGATTTAAACCATTGAAGATAAACACTGCACTAAGGTGAGGACTACCTACCTTTTGGGGAGAGAATTCCAAAGACCTATTGAAATGTATATATTTAAATGGTTAGAAAGTAAGCAATTACATGCAATAATTTCATTGACACTTGAAGAGAAAATGTTGAGCAAAAGGAGTAAGACACAAAAGAGTATATGTAACTTCACTTATATACTTCAAAATCAGGTAATTAATCTAAGGTGACAGAAGTCAGAACAGTGTTACCTCTTGGGGTAGAGATATTGACTGGAAAAGCAAATAAAGGGGTCTTCTGGGAGGCTGGAAATATTTTATATCTCAATCTGGATGGTAGTGACATAATAAATCTAGGAGCAATGTACTTCTTTTTTTCTTTTTTGTTAGAGATGGGGAGAGGGAGAGGGAGAGAGAGAATCTTAAGCAGGCTCCACGTCCAGTGCAGAGCGCAACATAGGATTTGATTTCATGACTCTGAGATCATGACCCTGAGATCATGACCTGAGCCGAAATTAAGAGTTGGATGCTTAACCAACTGAGCCATCCAGGTATCCCAGGAGGAATGTACTTCTAAGGGTGATAAGTTTCCATAAAAGTTTTTCTGGGAGTAGTCAGCCATTAGTTTAGGTTTTATAGAATCAGATTCTCCAAAACATGAAGTCGTCTTAAATCTAGCCATGTATACATTCCACACCAGATCTTTTAGCTATATGAAAACAGAAATCAAGTTGCCTGGAAAATTCCCCTCCCTAAACTAACAACTGCAGACTTATAAATAGAAAAAGATTTCAGCATGTAGAAATATAGTAAAATCTATTTTTTATCAATTACAAAGAGACCGAATTCTTGCTCTAGGATTTTCTGTAAAACTGAAAATAAATTTTAAGGCAAAAAACTCAGATTCCATTTCTATTTTGTACTGAATATAATCTGTACATATAGAAAGAACATAAAATACACAAGCCACAACAAAGCAAAACCCAAGTACACTTCTTGACTTCAACCTTATCAGGAAGACAGACAAACTATCAGGATGGGTGCACTTTGAAAAGGGTGGTTTTATAGGTACTATCAGAACCTGAAGGTTGTCAAATAAATGGTAGCTTTCTGACAGGCTAGTTTTGGGTTAGTACTATTCCTGGCTTCATTTCATATTCCTATTTTTATTTTCTTTTTCTTATCTATCACCCCTCCTAATTAATCCTGTGAAGCTGCCTTAAATTCTTGTTCGAACACGGGGAAATGCATAAAAATATATGCAGACAGAGAAATCTAAGCAAGTTCATCGGCAGTCTATCGTATCAGGAGAAGGGGAAGGAGTAGTAATGTTAGGAACATGATTAATATACCACAGTAGGTTATATATTTAAAGAATATTGTAACTGGTAAAAAGTTAAAATTGTGTGACTTTGTGGGCATCACACATACTTAAATCTTGGGTTACTATATTTGTTTTCACTCTGTAAAGTTGGTATCTTAACAAGAATCTTCAAATGGTGAGTTTAGTTTTTTTAGGGGGGCATAATTTTGGACTCTCTCAATAAAAATAATACGAAGGCTCCTGTGTGGCTCTGACGGTTGGGCATCTGACTCTTGGTTTTGGCTCAGGTCAGGATCTCATGGGTCACAGGATGGAGCCTGAGGCTCAGTGCCACTTAGGGCAGAGTCGGCTTGGGATTCTTTCCCTCTCCCTCTCCATCTGCCCCTCCACCTGCTCGCACATACATGCTCTCTCTCTCTCTGAAATAAATAAATCTTTTTAAAAAAGTACAAAGAGATATCAAAAAGGAAAATGAGAGGGAGAAGCAGACTCCCTGCTGAGCAGGGAGCCCAATGTGGGGATCCATCCTGGGATCATGACCTGAGCCAAAGGCAGACACTTAACTGACTGAGCCACTCAGGAGCCCCAGGAAAATAAGTTCTGCAATCGAAATACTATTGCATAAATCATATCTTAGAATATTTTTGTTTTTAAATTTTTTTTCCTTCGAATAATTAAAAAAAACTCAAAGTTATTATTGTATTTACCTCCAACAAGCTCCTCAAGACTTGGCACATGAAAAGAATACTCAGCACAACCCATTTCTTTCTTCTTTAGGTATCAGGATATACACACAAAACTATGGTAGGCTAATGACCACAAGAATTTGCTTATGGTAGGCTAATGATCACAAGAGTTCACCATGCACCATGCATGAACAGCTGTTGCTCTGGAAAGGAACACAAGAGTTCAGTTATATAAAAAGGGCAGAAGGGCATTTATGTTTCTTTCCTCACAGAAGGGCAACCACAGTTTCCAGTATTTAACATTGCAAGTGAGAAATGCCCAAGTAATCTTTTTTTAATACTGATACATTAAAGTCAACACTTAAAATAGATAAAAGGAAATGCCAAACTAAGGAGGCACATGACTCATTTTCTTTAGTCATATATGTGGATCGAACATGCAGTTTTCTTTTTTTTTTTTTTTTTTACCTTTTTAATTTATTTATTCATGAGAGACAGAGAGAGAGAGAGGCAGAGGGAGAAGCAGGCTCCCAAGGAGCCGGGAGCCCGGTGCGGGACTCTATCCCAGGACTCTGGGATCACGACCTGAGGTGAAGGCGGACGCTTAACCGTCTGAGCCACCCAGGCACCCGAACATGTAGTTTTCTAATGGTTGGTCTAAGGAACATAGGTCCTGAAGCAAAAGGTAGCTTTTAAGGTTTATAAGTAACTATTTAAATGGTTGTAGATAACAGTATAGGACGCTCAAGTAATTCATAGATAATTTGTGTTTTCTATTCTGTATTTGACATTTAGGCTAAAACTTAAACAAGTTTCTTAGGCTAACACTTTTATAAAAAAAAATTTAAATTACTAAGAGAAATGCAAACTTCTACAAATGAGTAGCTATTGAAATTCAAATTATTACTTTTACTTACAAGTAAATAAAAATACTTTCTTGGTAAGCAGCTTTAATGTTCAATTATTCTGATAACCTAACCAATTATAGTTTGATGTTTTAAAAATATATGCTAAGCATATTCTACAATAAGTAGGCATTTATACATAGAGATTAGTATCTTACCTTAAGTGTTCAGGTGATAAGGTGCGCAAGCAGAGCAAAGTAAATCAAATGAAGAAAAAAAAAGCAAAAATAATGTGAGGTGGGCAGGGAATCCCACTCTCAGCCAGTTGCAACAAAGAATGCAAGCAAAACTCTTTTAAGAGTGTTTCTAAGAGCACTATTCAGATTCTCATTAAAACTGTTAATGGAACACCTCATTAATTATTAATCTCAATAGTCTTGATACAAGCTTACTTGGTAAGTGAAAGGTGGTCTTTCAATATCACTTGGAAAATCTCCCCACCCCCACTTTTTTTTTTTAATTTTCCAAAGATTCACAGGTTCCTTAGAAACTAGGTTTCTGGTTTTTTGTTTTGTTTTAAGATCTTATTTACTTATTTGTCAGAGGGAGAAGCAGGCTCCCCACTGCGCCAGGAGCCTGATGCGGGACTCGATACCAGGACCCTGGGATCATGACCTGAGCTGGAGGCAGACGCTTAACCAACTGAGCCACCAGGCATTCCTGGGTTTCTGGTTTTGATGATAATTTCAAACAACATATCCTCCACAAACATGCTAATCTCATACATTTAGGACTTAACATTTACATAAGTACTTCATCAAATACCAAATTTTATTATTCTTTAATTACATAATATGCATAATCAGTCTCCCAAATAAAATACCAACTGTTGATAATGGGCCCCAAGTCCTATATAATCATATTTCAATGATCTCAAGCATATCTTTCAGTTGAACAATCTGTAATTGTTCAAGAATGAAACATTTTAACTTTTTTTGAAATTAATTTCAGATGGACAGAGAATACATATAAATACTCCTGTATACTCTTCATCTAGATTTTCTAAATGTTAACATCTTATATTTTCTTTATCAGAAAGTACTAATTAAGAACATGTCAAAATCTGCTCAATACTGTATTTATTTATAATGAGGAAAATAAAGCATTCTAGATATTTCTGTTTATAGTAGGAATAATAAAGACAAGTTTAAATTCAAACACAATCCTAATTTTATACCCTTTGCTATCTTTAAAAGGTCAGCTTTTTTTTGTTTGTTTTCTTTCCCCACCAAAATAAAAACAAAGTCCAGCCCCGGGAGGCTACAGTTGAATAACTGGTTTGGAAATGTAAACTTTGGGCAAGCCAACAGCCCAGAAGGCAGTGTGGTAATGTGTGTATAAATGTGTTTATGTGGGAGGGAGGAGGGAAGGTTGAAGCTGCATTGATGAGAGAAGGGGGTTAGAAAGGTTCTAATGTAAACTCAAGTGTGGCTCTAGGAAGACAGCTTTAGGCCAGAAGGAGGCACATGATATTTACCCTCCAGATTCCATCGCTGGGAGTCAGTGGCCCAGAAGGAGGGTCTAAAGAAGGGAAGAGTATAAAGGGGAGGCAGCTGGATTAAGTAGAGCCGCAGAGACAACGCCTGACAGGGTAGGCCAACTGTAGCAACCAAGCTGATAACCATTTATTGACAGCCTGCTGTATAACAGGTACCATGTTAGGTACTTTACATTCTCTCAGAACCTCTCACACCAAATAGATATTATAATTCTCATTTTACAAAAGAGGAATAGGCCAGAGAGAATATATTATTTACTCGAGATCACTCAGCTATTAAAGTGGCAGAAATAATTCAAAACCAAATGCAGCCCTCTGTAATGCCAGAACACCTCATATTATACCATGTGGGTTAACTTGTGATGGAATGACACATTTCAGCTCCTAGAAGGAAGAATTTGTACAGAGCCATCTTATAGCACTCAGAGTTATCATCTGTTTGTTTTGTTTCTTTCACCTAGGCTGTGATCTCTTTGAAGATAGGACTGTAGTTCTGTCTTCCAAGTGCCTTCCTAGTGGGCACCAGTTCAGCCTTAATTATTTATTGAGTATTTACAGTGTATCAGACTCATAAGGCTCTGGGATAGGGCTGGCCTCAAGGGTGTACAATTAGTATAATGACACAGGGCCATGTGCTCAGAATGGCATTTGGTTTAATGCTCTGTTGTCACCACCCTGAAATTCTTAACTTTATATTTGAACTTTTAAAAAAGACCGATAGGACAATGGAGCATGTGCAGGACCAGAGGCCAGAGGGGCAAAGTGCATTTCCACCACTATTCCTTGCTACCTCATTCACATAAAGCATTTGTAAAACCCCATGGGCACAGAAATCTGGTGGACCCACCATCTGTGGAATTCTGCAAAACTCAAAAGTCCCCGGATTCTGTAGTGTTGGTAGAACGTGCATACATCAAGAAAAAAAAGAAAAAAAAATACAGGTGAGTTGGTTTTGTGCAGTCTCCATTGTTCTAGTAAGAACAAAATACATGTTTGTATGAGCTATGAAATACGAATTGTGAATTTCATCCATTCTGCATAGGAGTTAACCGTTCTTACATTTGTATTTAAAACTGGCATTGCATGCTATAAGAAGTAAAATTCATGCTAATAATTTATATTTAAAATTTTTTCTTTACTTTGACATCATATAGCAAATTTCCATTAATAATAATAGCATAATAATAATAGCATGATTAACATGCTACTCTAATTAACAATAGAAAGTTAAAACACCATGACAAGTCAAAGGAGATAATACAGAAGAAAGGAGATGGCTCATATTTTAGCACCTTTAGTGGCGCTTCCCCCTGCTTTTTGAACAAGGGACCCTGCTTTTCATTTCATACTGAGCCTCACAAATTCCATAGCCAGGCCAGCTCCCACATAGGGCAGTGAGTAAGACATGCCCTACCTGTCCTGGAGCTTCCAAGTATTTCCTAGACTGTGGAGATGCCTAGAGGATTCGACTTTTATGCCTGGAATTTTTTTCAATATTTAGAGCGAAATTGAGTAAAGAGATCAGACTACCTTCCAGGTCTGTTCAATCCTGGGATGACACTAACTATACAGGACTAGGCAGCCTTACGGTTCTATCATATGATACAAGAGGTCTGAAAGTGGAACCATCAAACCAGCTCATTGCTTTTTGTAACTCCTTTAGAGGTTAAAAAAAAAAACAAAAACCCACCAAAACTAAACTAGTTTAAACTGTTTCAACACTCAGTGGCCGTTCAGGGGACTAAGGAGTCAAAATCGTAGGAAGAAAAAAAAATCCACCGCTGGTGTCTTGGGATACGTTAACCAAGTCCTGGAGGCTGACCCTCAGTTTGGAGGGAAGGAGTGAGCTAACGAAACAAGTCCAAAAGTGGAGAGGGGAATGGGGTGTGCTATGGAGTAACACCGGCTTCCAGGACAAAGGTTACACATTTGGAGTCACGGTCAAAGCATGAGCCTGTCACAGTTTCACACAGAAGAGATTTTTGAAGGCAAAAGTAGACATGACAAAACACAGCCAGCACCACACTCACCGCCACGCACACACCCCGAAGGCTTTAGAAAAGTCGACGACCACTCAGCAAATGCGAGACACCGGAAACAGAAGAGCGGCTGAGTCCTCGCAGTTCACATCCACTCCGTTTACTTGGCCCCACAATTTGTTCTCGTCATTTGCGTAAAGGTTCTTGGCTGTTCCACGTACCTACTAGGTTAGCGAAGCCAGCACCTGAATCCTCACTTTGTCTGTCAACCCCGCCTCCTCCGCATTTGGGCGTTCAGCCACCGCCCACCGCCAATCGCCCCACCCCTCGCGGCGGTCATAACACCGCCCCGCGTCTCGCCTCCTCCCACCATTAACTTTCCTCGTGGCGTTCAATTGTTCTCGCGAGATTTCGGGCTCACTATTAGCCGGGTCGCGGGCTGGATCTTCCTTTCTTTGCGCGAGGTTGTGGAGGTAAGCAGTTGTCTGCGTGTTGGGGTGCCGAGGGTTGGAGGTTGCCAAATGCGGATGTCGGAGGCCTGGGTTGCGGGGCGCGAGTACGCCGCTGAGGCCTGTGGTGGGTCGGCGCCTTTGGTGCAAGCCGGTTGCCGATGTGGGTGGGTAGGAGGAGGGCACGACTCTCGGGCCTGGTGAGCGAGGGAGGAGCTAGCTTTTCCGGGGATCCCCGCGTTGCTCGGTTGGCTCGAGCCGCGGAAGGCAGGCCCGGAGGGTGGAGGGCTCGCGGTCGTTGGGCTGAGGGCTTCGTGGCCGGACTGTGGCCCACACCTGCGCGTTCATGGGCGTGCTGTATTGTGTCTGGATGCTTAAAATGAAGCATTACGGACAAGTACACGTCTTGTGAATTTTCGTAAGTGCGAGGTAACCATTTCTGACGCCTTGTTGCGTGAGGTGAGGTGCTCCCTGGAGGCCCTCGCCCCAAGGTCAGGCATAGTAAGTGGTTGAAGGGATTGTTAGCACTAAGTGCGCCACCTCGCCGCATGGCCTCTCGCGGAATCTTGGGATAAGTACACTTAGATAGGAATGTTTTTCTACGCGGTTTCCGGAAACTGGTTTTTAACTCCACTGTGCTGATATTTAGAAGACAGACATAACCTCCGGTATACCATCAGTGCCGTGTAACCCAGTTTTTGTTAAATTTCATTTTTGAGCAGTTATTTCATGAATAGGTTTTCGCATTTTAAAACACTACCAACAAAAAACATGAAATTACCACGAGTCCATCGGACATTTTGCAAATCTCTACCTGACCTTGATGATTTCTTGTATTTGGAATATTTTGTCATTTTATCCTAGGATTCCATTCTTCACTACTCAGTTGTTATTCTCAGGTATACTGAAGACAAAAACGGAAGAATGTTGGTATCCCTTGAAAGAGGGAGATGAGGTAGTAAAATAAGACCTCTACTTTTTTGCCCACTATTGTCAGATTTTCCAAGGAGAGAATAAAAAGACAAAGGGCACCGTTGTGTGGTCTGTTAGTCTTTCATTGAAGTTTGAGAATTCAGAACTTGTTAATTAGTACCCATAATGGCAAGGAGATAATATGCCAAGGAAGAGGTTTCACAGTGACTTTGATGAATCATAGCGTGAATGAGAAGAGGCTACAAATGGAAATCCAGGAGATTGGATTGAGGTAGTAAATCGTGAATCTTTTTCCTGATATACTGAGGCAACACTGCCTTCTGGCTTTGTATGTAAAAGTTTTTCCAAGGAGTTCCTATCTGCTCTTGAAAAATGGCTTTTTGGCCATTAATTGTATGTGAATACTTGTATGTTACATGTTTAGTAAAATTTCATTTTGTATCATGGGAAGATGTTTAATACTTCTTTGGAAATGACAATACTGTTCTGGAATCTCCACTGGATAAGATTGAGAAGACACCTGAAAAACGGAAACCGTGAATTCAGTTTCTAGATTTTAGAATTTGATTTGAAATGGATGATTCCTATATAAAAATATTAAGGGCCTTGTATATGATTTTGCCTTAATTTACGTAAAATGTGACATAATCTGACTACATCAAATTGCGTATTACTGGGATACTAGCTGTTTGTGTTGGCATTTGTTCAGAGAAACTACATCACGTTTACCGAATTGTCAGAACTCTTAAGCAAATAACAAGTGGCGAATAAAACAATTTGGAGAAGGACTTGGGAGATATGTAACTGGAATGAATTTTAACTATAATGGCATCTAATTCAGCTGTGGAAATTGAAAATGAGAGGTAAGTGCTGTTTTCTTAATCAACCACCACTAGATTTTTACTGCAAAACTGACTAGATTGGCTGATAACGTTTACTGTATTTTTTTTATTGGGTAAGCAATAAAGGTAATTTTCAATAATTAGGAAAGAAAAGGAAAACCTGTTTTACACAGGTCTTCAGTTTATGTAGTTAACAGTGGGACACATTCTTAACCCTGGGGAAACAATATTCTCTGGGCCAATTTGGTATCTCTTCCTGGCTAAATCATCCTAATCTTAAAACAGGAAAATAGACATCAGTGGGGGATCTTGCTTAAAAATCAACTTGTTGGGATAATGCACATTATAATAGAGCTGGCATGATGGAAATAATCACTGGGAAATCAAATCAGCATTTCTGTTGTAATCAAATATCTGTTTGCTAGGCTACTCTTGTTTTATTTAGAGCAAGCTCTAGCACTAAACAAGACTGCCTTTGGAAATTAAAATTCTATTATTTATCTTGGAAGGTCATGTTTTGGTAAGTGCTACGGCATCATGATATTATGGCATTACGGTCCATTTTAGGTAGTCTGAACTAAGTGGTTGGTTTAGTCCTGAGCATGTTTTCCTGTTTTTGGTCTGTGGAAGAAAAGTACCTTATGGTAATAAGCATTCAGTAATATGAAAGAGTGCAATTAATTTTTTCCCCTTTTTTTCTAGTGATAACTCTTCTGGTAGCAGCTTATTTAAAACTCAGTGTGTCCCTTACTCACCTAAACAGGGGCAAAGAAACCCTACTAGAAAGTTTGTTCATTCACCTGAAGATGTTCAGGCAAGGGATTCATCTAGTGACTCCTCTTTTGAACCAAGACCATTGACTTTAAAAGCTATTTTTGAAAGATTCAAAAAAAAGAAACGTAAAAAGAGGAAATATAAACCAACAGGAAGACCAAGGGGAAGACCAAAAGGGAGAAAAAACACTAGACGTTCCCAAATAAATAAGAAACAAGTTCAAGATAAAGGATCTGGGTTCCCATTTTTAGAATCTGAGAATGCAAGAAAACCATTACCTTGGAGAAAAATTTTAACCTTTGAGGTAAGTCATTATTTTATATGTGTGGATACGTAACAGCTAAAATGTCTGAAATGACTTGGCCACTTTTAGAATTTAGATGTGCCTGGAACATAGAATCTGCGACTTTGATAATATCCTTCTGTACTGACTTATCTGTCGCTTCAAGACCAACCCATTCTGGGTGGATTCTTCACTGGTATATTCAGTTTCAATGAATATACCCATATATGAGGTGTTTTGTCTGTTTATGTAAAATCCGTTGATCTCATCAGGTTTTTAAGTATCATCCCTAAAACTCAGTGATCCTAATTTTACAGTAACCTACGTCAAACCCACCCATATTTTCCATGTGTAGTGGCTTTAGTAGAGGCTATTTCCTTATAGATACTGAATATTCGATTTTGACAGAATTGCCTGACAAATAACTTAGCATTAAACTCTCAAATACTTGAGTTAAATGATTGCATAATTTATAATCTTTTGCTCTAGAATTGGTGATTTGAAAGAATACTAACCTTTTATGTTTTAAGCTGATATGTGAACAAAAGAGATTTCTCTTTGCATTTAAAAACGTCTTTAGATATTGAATGGAGCACTGGGTGTTACAAACAATCAGAACACTACATCAAAAACTATATAATGAATGGTGACTAACATAACAAAATGAAATAAAATTAAAAAGTCTTTAGAGGGGCGCCTGCGTGGCTCAGTCCTTATGCATCTGCCTTGGGCTCAGGTCATGATCCCAGGGTCCTGGGATAGAGCCCCGCATCAGGCTCCCTGCTCAGCGGGAGGCCTGCTGCTCTCTCTCCCGCTCCCCCTGCTTGTATTCCTGCTCTCACTATCTCTCCCTCTGTCAAATAAATTAAAATCTTAAAAAAAAAAAAAAAGGCCTTAGAAATTCTCAAACAATATAAGATTTGTGCTTAGTTTTTCTTGGTATACCAACAACTTACGTAAATTTGATAATGTGCTAGGTAGATAGTGGGTTCTTTTTACAACCAGCATCTGGTGTATGTGATCCACATATGGCAGAGTGAGTAAATCAGAATCGCTTGAGTTTGTGGTAAAGGAACCCTTTTCATTTTGGAACATAAGGTATCTGCTAAGTCATGGAAGAAAATTTTGTGTTTTGTAAGACCATTACATAAAGTCCTTTTGATATTTAGCAAGCAGTGGCAAGAGGATTTTTCAACTACCTTGAAAAACTGAAGTATGAATACTACCTCAAGGAATCCTTGAAACAAATGAATGTTGGTGAAGATTTAGAAAAAGAAGATTTTGACAGTCGTAGATACAAATACTTGGATGATGATGGTTCTCTCTCTCCTATTGAAGAATCAGAGTAAGTTTAATCGTGACATAATTTAGGTCCTAGGTTTTATTGAATTAATTTTTTAAATTTTAATTGTTCCATATTATGTTAGGGATTTGTTGTTACTTGAATAGTGATGGGAGCATAGATACAATAAGGCCATCTGGGTTGTAGTTGAGCTTTGAGCTTGGCACATGAGCCATCCGTTTTAGGATGTCATACATGACAGCATAATTTTTCTCCTTAACTAGTATTGCTGTTTCATTTGTGTATCATGACAGTATAATACTGGATTCTAGATAGATGATTTTGTCGTCTGAGGGTATATTTTAACATTACAGAACAGAGGAGGCTGCAACAAATCTTGAACATAATGATGAATGTGATATCAAATTGGTGGTAAGTAACATTTTTTCCCATTTCAGGAGGATAGCAGTTGTACAGGAAGAATTTAATCCACTAGTTACTATCTTAGATTCTGAACTTAATTTTTGAAAGGCTCAATGGATTTGGTGTACAGGAAATGTAAGAATAAAAATAGGGATTATTTGGATGCTTGGTGAGAATGTTGGGTTTTCAGCACTGTTAATAAGTTTAATATGTTAGGTTTTGCTATTAGAATGTTTAATTAGGATTTTCTAATAAAAAAAATAAGTTGAATTTGGGTTTTTAACATCAGGCCTTAGTCACCAGGTTATTTTAAGTAACCTAGAGTTCAGTTATGTGTAATTACTAAAGCAATAACATTCAGTAGTTACTTAATAATTGGAGTTTTTTATGCAGGACAATAATGATTTCATAATAAGTTCTGAAGTACCAAAGATGAAGAATGTGTATTTAGAACAAGAAGAATATACTGAAGAAGCCGCTTTGTCTAAAAAGAGAGCATCAAAGTCCAAAAACATTGGACAGGACAGAATGGCCTGAAAAGGATAGGAATATGAATGTTAAGGTAAATAGAACAGAGAAAACAGCTTTTTGTAGAAAGATGAAAAACACAAATATATATGTTGGCGTAGTGATAAAGAACCTGCTAGGGAGAAAAAAAGAATGTCTGAACAAGTTAATGAAACTCGTAACGAATTACTAGAAAAAACCATTTTAAAAACAGTGAAATTATACACATAGAAAAAATTGAGGCTTGCATATAGCAGAAATAATCACTTGAGAAATCTGTTTTGCCTCTGCTTGTTTATTTCAGGGTAAGCACTTAAAAGGCATCATTTGAGCCTTCAAGAAGTACAGAGACTGTAAATCTTTTATTACAGTAATCACTAATGATGGACGGCAACCATCCATTCCTCGGAGTACCTGAAACGGGTTTTGCCCGCAGTTTTATTCACATAAAAGTGACCTTTAGCTTCAAATATGTAGTACCATAATAACTAGTTACCTAGACTATTTCAGCTACCACTTACTATGCATATTGCTGAGTATGCCACTAAATATATACTGTATTTTATGATCGCACTTGTGCTTGTTTTTGTTTAGTTTGTGAACAAAGACTTAGACTAAGTGCAAAAAATAAATCCTCTTTTGCAACCCAGAACTCATGGCACAGTATGAGTTTTGATACATACAAGAAGGAACAAGATCCCTAAAACAGATTAAAGTGATGGTGGGTATATTGACAAACCTGAAGGGCGGTTCCAGGACTGTAGAATTACTAAAGGTATATAAGGGAAGGGGTGCCTGGGTGGGTCAGTCATTAAGCGTCTGCATTGGGCTCAGATCAGGATCCCAGGATCCTGGGATCTAGCCCTGCATCAGGCTCCCTGCTTGGTGGGGAAGCTTGCTTCTTCTCCCACTCGCCCTGCTTGTGTTCCCTCTCTCTGTCAAAAATAAATAAAATCTTCAAAAAAAAAAAATAAGGAAAATCTCAGCTATATTGAATTAGTATTCTAATTTTAATGCTGACATGAAACAAAGATGCTTTTTTTTTTAGGCTTTTCACTTGAACACAATGTCTGGACTTTAAAGGTATGTCTTATGCTTCAGGTGAGTATTTGGGTCAGATTTGTTGAAATGAACTTTGTCAGACAGTTTAAACCTCCACAGGTTTCATTACTGAAAGACATTTTGCCAGTTGACAATTTCTGTTTGACATTTCAGAAAAATGAATTTTAGGGTTCACACATTTTATAGTGGTAAAGTGCAAGCTTCACTTTACTAGCAGGAAAGGGTCTCCACAAACTAAGTTTATATTGAAATAATCCGAATACTAGATATTCTCATTTCACACATTTACATTATTTTAAACTAATGCATAATCTAAAATGAGGTATAAGATTTAGTAGTGTAATGTTAGAAATGACTAGAGGACATAAAATTTCCTAAATCTGAATGATGCAAACGGTAATTAAAAAGCACCCAATTTATCTTCCAGTGATTTCATAAATGGGAAGAACAGAAATACATAAAGCCACATTAATATTTTCCTCTTTTTTAGTGATATCAAATAATGGTATTTCTTAAGGTGAGGCAAAAATTTAAACACTGCTGTAATCTGGAATGTCCTAGACAAAACATACTCTGATACTGGAGTTTGCCAAAATCAGGACTTTTAGATATGGAAATCTTTTTCCTTCCTTTGGTGGTTCTATAGTAGCCACTTTGTACTTATCTTTAGTATTTGGTTTTTATTCTCATTATAACTTACTCCTTCCTGTAAGCATTTTAAAAATCCTTACTGTGTAATTTATGGAATGAGAAGTTTGTTGTAAATGTTCGGCTTTTTGCACAACTTTGAACTCGGTGACTGAGAGCAGATCACTGTTGTGTTTTTCTTGTGGAATCTTCCAATTTAAAACTAAACAATGGTTGAGGTCTATCCCGATGGGGCTTTTTCTCTGTAGACCTACATCGTTGGAAACGCCTCATAGAGTATATGTGTGGTTTCCTTTGTTCACAGAACTATGTGTTAGATCTGTGGGAAAGAACTACAAGACATTTAACTGCTAAAATTCTGTGAAAGACCTAATAGTCAAATTTTTTTAAATCTTAGGTGTTGGCATATCCCAACAATCTGTACAGTTCTAGGGTGTGATGGCTTAGGTAAGTTTCCATTGGGAACAGTGCAATCTTTGGGGTACTGTTACAGTTCAGATGATGAATTTAACTGTTCAACTGCTGAATGATACAGACATGAACTAAAACTTAATTCTGACAGAGCTGACTATAGCTTAAATCCAGTTACAATGTGGATGCTAGTCATATATATTTAGGTTTTAAATTTTAATCACAGTTAAATTGTTCTTAATCTTTTGTTGTTTTATCTGTAGGGGTGAATAGGATTTGAACTCATATTTAGAGGTAGGTGGAACATCTGATTTCTATTGAAATTTATTAAGGATCCAAATGTTCTGAAAAAATAGAAGTGAGGTCAGCATACTGTTGTGCAGTAGTTGGGTATGCAACAGAAGTATCAAGATCTTAGTAAAAATGTTTGCTGTAAAACTTACAGAATTGGACAAACTGAAGAGACTGTCTAGGAAATAACATGAAAATGCCCTTTTGTATCTTTATTAAACAATTCATTTGGATATGTTACAACAGATACATTAAATTTTTTTTAAGGAATTCTGCCTGATAATCTGAGCAACTGATCTTGTTTCTAATGCATCATTTCTTTTAGTGATTTCCCTTCATAGTTATGTATGTGCATTATACAGAGACAGGAAAGATAATGGAGACTGGGCTTATAACTTAAGTTGCAGGTAATATTGTCTTATTGGAGTGGCAATTAGGAATAAAGGTCTACATATTACAAGAACTTAAATTTCGAGAGAGAAGTTTCTCAGGTAGCCTTTGAAGTAGAGGGGTTTACATATCCGTCAGGATCGCACTGCATGGTATCTGCCCTCAGCAGCTCATTCCTGCTGGGTGTTCAAGAGACAGTGCAATAGAAACTCAGTATCTGGCATCGTTGGTTTTCTTGGCTTCGTGCATGTTAAACCTGGTATTTTTATTGAAACAGTTTTCCTCTAGTTTTTCATATTGTTCAATTTGAGAGAATCTACAGGAGGAACTAACACGTCTCTTTTTCTAGGGGTGTTTGAAATTGAGAACCAGGCAGATCCAGGCTCAGACCCTAACAGGTAAGGCTTTTTATTTCAGTTGCTTCTGGTGGCTTTCTTTTATTGACAGCATCCGGTTAGCAAAACAGCAGGACTTACAGAGGCAGAAACCTTTGTATAGATTATAAGCTTGGGAGGAACTTCTATAAAGCCTCATTCTAGGTGGAAGTGGGCACTGTTGTTCATGGTGTCCAGAAATTGTTGATGTGGCTACATTGAGACACAGGTTATGCTTCCATCATAGCAGGTTTATTGCTGTGGTGACAATGAGGCCTGTAACATTTCTGTAAGACTTTTCAACATTAGAAACAATTAGATCTATTTGCCAAAATAGCAATCAGTGTACTTCTACAATTTGACTTCTAGGGCCCCGGAGTAAAGACATTGGATCCCAAAGATTACAGGTAAGATTTCCCTTCAAAAGCCCTATGTTATAGGAGATGGGATCCATTTATTTACCTAATTTTGACAGCTGCTAATCCTGGTAGTTCATTACCTCACCACTTAAAAAAAAACAACTCTAGATGTTAAAAGGCCACAATGTGTGTTTATACTGTTTGCCAGTGATTTGTGATGTTATGATGATGGGCAAAATGTTCAACTGCTCTGAATGTGCTGAATGAAAGTAGCCTTTCTGAACATCCATCCAAATGAAATCTGTGCTGTATTTTCCAGCAAAAGCTCTAAGTAAAAGTTAAACAGGAATAGTTACTTTGGAGTTAATAATCAGGGCATTTCATGTCAATTGAGGTTTGAGTGCAAATGAATAAACCTTAATTTTAAAATATATTCCCAACATTTAAATGAACTGGATTGAAAACAATTATTGCACCTTACGTAGTTTTAAGTCTGCAATTTGTAGCACATACTAGTTCAGAACTGGGTTTCAGGATACTTGGGAACCTAATTAACTACATTTTTCAAAATGTAGTCTAAACTTTAAAATTTTCCATAGGTGGGGAGTTTTTGAAGTATGTCCGTATTCAAGTGGAGATCGAAGAAGCTCAACCGAAAGAACTCTGGCAAGTTAATTCTCTTACCATATAATGGTCATTACCAAGGCTTTGAGAATGCAGTTTCTCATTTGCTGTGGACATGACCATAAAAAATTTTCCCACTAGGTTTTTTTTCTTTCTGCTACTTTGCTAGCATTCAGCCTATTGGGAACATTTTATCAACCGTGTTCTATTTCCATTGGCTAGATCAGCACTGTCCAGTATAAATGTAACAAAAGCCATATGTGATTTGGTAATAGTCATATTTCAAATTCTAATCTGACCATACATGGCTAGTATATTGAACAGTGCGTGCCTAGATTTCTACTCTTGCAAGTGTCTTTTGCTAAATCACTCCTGCTAATATCCATGCAACTTGTAATACAATAGATTTAATAGAGGGAGGCTGGCTTCAGTTTACATGATCATCTCTGGAAATGGAACCTTACTTTTATGTTCCTGTTATGTAGGACTGACAGTGACAACTGTGGATTGAACAGTTCTTTTTAAAAGGTATGTACACATTTGAAAAAAATAACTTCCAGGTCATTTCAAAGAGGGCTTGTGGGACTAAAACCAAGAGCTCTTAACGCTATGACCAAATACTGGAATTCTCCATAGGATGTAATAGTTACTCAATAGTGCTATGTTTTCCTGAGGAGATACAAGATTTAGCTGCTTTTATCCATGATTGGTCAAGTGGGAAAGAAGAAATGTCTCCGAAGTTTAACCAATGTGTATACTCTTGTTCTCAGGGCTATTGTGAAGATTATGATTCTGACTTTGGAGGAACTACGGTGAATGGAAGCGGAAGGAATCACATGTAAAATTCCTCAAATAAAAATTTATTAACTTTAAATAATTTTGCCTATATTACACATAATTAAAAAAAACTTTACACTTTTAGTAGAAAGTCAGCATGTATTTTTGGCTCGAAGTTTCTGTAGTGTTTTCTGTGGAAGGAATAAAAAAATAAAATTTAGCATTTATCCGTTGCAGTATATATACCCTAGACATGGAAAAATTGTAGGGGGCCTAGCTCACCTTATGAAATTCTTTTGCCCTTGCTCTGTTTTGGGCATATGCATCTTGCTTTGCTTTTTCTTCCCTTTGCCGTTTGACTTCAGCTAACTGATTGTATGATCTGTAAATTGATACATAGAATTAAGGACACACATTTTAGGAATGTAAATTACTATTTGCTCACACACATACACACACACCTATACCTTAGGGCCCTTTGATGCATGAGGGCTTGTGCAGTCTTTCTGTCTTCAGGAAGTGACACTCTAACCTTAACCTTATTCGCACCCTTCAGGCGACTCACAGATGAGCCTGAGCAGAGAACAAGTGACTTGGCAAATATTACAATGCTACATTCTCTTTGTGAGACCTGATGCAGATTGTGTGGAACATACCTGTAGGTTTCTCCTTAGCTATTTTGGTTTGAGAATTTTCAGGAATACGAGTTTTATTCTTTATTTCTTTCTGTCTCTGGGAGGATCTCTCCATAAATGATTTTTTCCTCTTTATAAATGCTTCTTGTAAGCTCCCAGGTAGAGCTATAATCTTTGGAGGAGTTTCTGTTAAAAAAAAAAAAAACTGAAGCTTAAATGTTTTGTGCCAGCAGTGTACAAGATTGTGGGACAGTGTGAATATTGGAACTGAATCGGGAACTCTGCCAGCCCCTCAGTTTAAGCATTTCAGATGCTCAAGGGCATACCTGCCGACAGGATCACTTGCTCCTTGCTGCAGTGTTCAGATACACCTAGATAATCTGAGGTTTCTGTTTCTGATAAAAGAGGCAGAAATTCACTCACCTAATTGCAAAAAAAAAATTATAGATGAATTTACCACTTTTCATCTCACTGAACAGAATCACAAGCGTAGGTTCTAAACCTTTTAAGTTCCTAGACCCCTGGTTCCCTTTGTTAGACAAAGAGATGTGGTCTTTGGGGGAGAGGTAGGCAGCTGAGTGCCTTACTCTCTGCTCCCCAAATGCAGTATAGGAATCCATATTCAATAGACTTCGTTCTATTCTTTCTTTGTGCTGGTTCTCACATCTGAACTACAGGACTAAGTTTTCTGGGAAGGGAAAGTTTTAATAAATGACTTTATTCCTATTAAAATGCTTTACCTGACCAGCCTACTCTAGCCAAAAGCTCCCCCCACCCCCTACCCTGATAGCTGTCAAGTTCTTCCACACCACTTCTGCATTAGCTCTTAGTCTCCTGCTTCTCCAAATTACCCTTATCATGGCAACAAAAGTACTAGGTGTGGAGTCATTAGATAAATAATCTAATACTGTATCAGGCCACAGTACTCTCTAGAATCTGGGACTTCCCTGTGAGAGTTTCCCTCTTAATACACAAATAGTTATCAGTGAATTCATCTATTGTAATCTAGGATCTTAGCAAATTAGTCATTGGAGGGAATTCTGCCATACATTTAATGCTATCTTCTAAGAAGTGAAGTGAGCCAGGAAGAATGGTTTGCTTGCAGTGGAGAAAAGTATAAGGAACCTGCAGCTAAAACCTATCTTGGTGTTTTATAACTTGAAATACATCTTCATTTTTTCTTCAAGACACGCACAAAATAAACTCAAAAGTAATAGCACTCGTTCTGTACCGCCCTCGGTTCTGATTTTTACCTATCTTCTAGAGCTCTGCTGCCTCAGAACTTTTTTGGAACAAGATTCATCTTTCATTGAATCAATTCATTTCGCGAATTCCAACCCTTCCAGGTACTAATGAAATCTACAGCATCGTAAGATAAATGTCCCTCTCAGCTGTCAGTTGCTTAAAGCACAGTAACCCCTCCTGTTCACTGTAGTTGACAGCATTTGCACCCGGGAAAGGGAAGGAAATTAGTTTGCAAACAATTCTAATGAAAAAAAGGAAAAACTTACCTGTTTCCTTATTCTCAGCTATGTGTTGGCTGTGTAAAATGAGGTGTATTCATATTAAAGGGAGCTATGAAATTTACCTGAGAACTGTTTTTTGTCTCATTTCCTTTCTTTTCTTCTAGGGTTAGATTTACAAAATCCATTTCAGCAATACTGGTATCACTGGTGCTTACTAGTGTAAGCTCTGGTTCTTCCATTATACCGTGGCCAGATTCTGTCTCCTGTGCAGTAAAATTCAAAAGGAAACCATACCCTTAAAAGCGTAAAAATACGTTACAGAGGAAGAACAACAGTGGTCCGTGAAGACCACCGTGGTGCCTCCCCCACGTCCAACCCACTTTAAGAAATATTAAGACTTTGGGGGTGGGTGAAATAATTCTCTGAAAATAGCTAATGCAAGGGTTATAAGCCCAAATGCTTATTATGGGGCTATGCAGATAGTACAAAGGCGGGTTGACTGGGGGGCTGTGCAGAACCTGAGGGGGTAACCTATCGAAAGGGAGCAGTAGCTGGTGGGGTGCAGCCAAATGGGAGACCCTTGCTGCCAAACTACATTTTTAGAGGGAAGTATCTAATTACACTGAAGAATTTGCAAAACACAAAACCACTCCAACACAAAAGCTGCAAAATAAAACATCTGTGGCCCAGATGTCACTCTTGCTCTCAATATAACTGATCGGTGGAAGGACAATACTAGAAGGCAAAAACCATATTCAGGTGACTCGAGTTGAAACCAAGCAGATTAATGCAGTACAAAGAAGCTGAAGCATAGGCCAAGCCATTAGAAAAGGGATGTGTTAATGGGGAGCAAGACCTTTTATTGGAGATTTCCAATGATAACAAGATTGACTATCTCAGAAATATTAGCAAGTATCTTGGTTGCTTCTGTTGAATTTTGTTTCAAAAGACTTCCCTGGAAATGAATCTTTTTACATACAACAGATTTCACTTACCCACATTGGAATTGAGCTCTGTAATGATCCAGAACTTAAAAAGAGCTCTGATTGTGCTAGTTGAGAAAGGTTTCTTAGGACTTTTGGAGTTTCTTCCTTAGTTGAATTCTCAAAATATTTTTCATTCTGAACAGAATATGGTGTCTGAACTGAAGTTCCCATCTCCACTGTTCTGACACAGGATTGAGAATCAATTTCCTCCACATGTGAATTTATGTTTAAAACCCCACGGGTTTCATTTTTGTCTCCATCAAGTCCTCTTTCTGATAGTTCTTCAAAACCCAGTCTTTCTTTTCTGCCTTCGGGTTGGGCTTTTACTGAGCACTCACTAGAGGCAGACCCACATGGAGTGCTATACTGTAGACTTAAGGGATGAAATACATTAGCCTCATCAGATGAACCGAAGACTGAACTCTGTAAATTTCCTACACAGAGGTGGAAATGAACACTTTTTTCCTTATTTTGCATTTTAGTCTGTTCAGAGTCCTGATTTTCCATGCCTTGGGAAGATTCTCTTACTTCAATGGTGAAAATACTTGGTAGATCAACATGCTGGCTCCCCTCCTGTGAAGAAAATTCTGGCAGAAGCTGTTGAAAAGATTGTTCAGATCCTGTAAGAAATAAGTTAACCACAATGACATGTTGTGAAACCTGGATACAGATACAATCTCTAATAGTCTGACTAAATTGCAAGTAATGAAGTCAGATTACTTCCTACAATTTGAGGAGTGAAAGCGGATATATGTATACATGAACAGAAAACTAAAAGGATGGTCACTTGATTTTCAAATTCTGCTCCCACAATGTATTTTCTCCTAGTCTAATAAAACATGGTTATGACACATGATGAAGACTAGAGAGAGTCCGAAGACTCTCCTAAGAGAGACTTGATTTCAATAACAGAACTCCGACTAAAATGTGCATGTGTATCTCATAAAAATATGTGTGTGTATATATACAATTTGTACAAGAAGTTTTAGAAGGATACTTAAAACTTAACTGTAAGGGTTGAGGTAAGGAAGCTGAGGAACAAGAGGCAGCACTTTGGCTTTTTATCAAGTTCAGAACTGTAAAAATGCAAACTAAGCATTATTACTTCTATTATTGAAATGAATACACAGAGAAACAAGCTGTAACACTGGGAACGGGTCAGGACAGGAGTGGAGACATACCAAGAGCTGCTAGGCACAATTTCCAAGGAAAGTGGATGTAAATCATGGAAAAGTATTTTCTAACTTAATCATACCCTCAGTATTTTCTGTAGTAAATATCTGAGCTGCAGCATGAGCCAAATGAGGGTCCGGCTGCTGGTTCGGGCTTATGTTAGATGAATTCAGGCTGGTTCTCAGTGCTGTAAAGGAAACCGTACTTTTGGATGCTACAACAGCATGGTGGCTTTCACATGAAGAATCTGAGTTCTGATGGAAAACAACAGGGAAAGGCTGACATACTGATTATTACCAATTGGATCAATAGTCATGTTCCTATGATACTACTCTTAATTACCACTTTCCTTTCACACTAATAATTTGCTTATTTAAACCCAATTCTTCCATTTCAGTCAATATGAAAGAGACTTTAAAAAATTTAGAAAACAAATTGCAAATTAACCAGATAGTTTAGAATACGACAAGATCACTTTCTTTTTCTTTTTTTTAAAGATTTTATTTGTCAGAGAGACAGCACAAGCAGGGGGAGCGTCAGGCAGAGGGAGACGGGCTCCTGATGTGGGACTCAATCCCAGGACCCTGGGATCATTACCTGAGCCGAGGGCAGCTGCTCAACTGACTGAGCCACCCAGGTGTCTGACAAGGTCATTTTCTAAAGGCAGGAACTATTATGTAGGACAGCCTGGGATGTCAGGGTATGGGAGAAGAAAGACCTAGTTTTGAATCTCAGCTGCTTTACTATAATAGGAAGAGGCTTTAAATTTTGTAAAATTCGTAATAAAAAAACAATAAAAATACTCGAGCCTTTTATGGATTATACTCATTAGCTGGAGATAAGGCTGACAGGACAAAATTCTAGTATAGCTGGTTTCCAATCTTGGTTCTACATTATAATCGCCTGGGGAGCTCAAAGTTTTTTGATAATCTAAGCACTCCTAGAGATTCTGACTTAATTGGTCTGGGTACAGCCCGGGCATTGGGATTTTTAAAAGCTTTCCACGTGATTCTAATGGGCAGCCAAGGAAAAGAACCACTGTTCTGTTCTAACAGAAGAAAAGATTAACTGGTTTTGGACATTCACAGCAATGAAGCATCTTCATTAATATACCTGGTAAAAGTCTCTGCTGTCTTGAGAAATCCCAGAGTATGATGATGATATATCAAAATCTGGATGTGGTTCTAACGGCTTAAATAGCTGACGATGCAAATTTGGAAAAGTGTGTTCCAATTCTGGAAAGTCAAGGTCAACTGTTGCAATTTTGAGAAAAAAAGATAAAATTTAATTTTAGGTAACTGCAATTTAACAAAATTACTTCCATTTTTTTTTCATTGCCAGCAGATGCTTTCAAATTAAGTCCTATCATTACATTCCACATACAAAAAAATAAGGATACTGAATGACCAAAACCTTTGACAAAGTTTCCATTTTTACTAGCTCCAAAGTCTTATGAAGTTTAATTAGAAGAAGCCACTATGATCACTGCTTTGCTATAAGCTTTGTTATTCTCACTTATTTCGTTTTGGCATCAATGATTTAAAAAAAGAAGAAAGAAGGAAAGTTCCTGTATAGGGTGTTAACTATGGGCCAGGCATTGTACTTCATGTGTACTATCTCATTTAATCTCCAACAGCCCCCTTTTTAACAGAAGAGGAAGGAGTAAGCAACATGCTCACTGTCTCACAGCTAATAAATGATCAAATTAGGGACTCAAGGTCTGATCTTATTCTCAATATTGGCAATACTGCCTCAGCTGTTACAGCTAACTTTGCAATGGTAAAGGAAGATCTGTTCATCTCTGCTACATGTTCTTCAGTCTAATTCATTCCAGATCCCCTCTCAGTAAATGCCCTGTTTTCCATGTATCGTGTCATAACTGCCACAGCAGGCCAAAGAGACATGAAGCTCAAACAATCATTCCTTAAAAGGATGAAAGGTTATATAAAAGCACTGTTTGAAATAATTTTATCCTCAAGTCTGTTTTTTCAATCATCAAATTTGCTTCATTTATGTGCTTGTCTATCATCTGCCGCATATGTGTCTTACCAGGTGTAAACTTTTCCACCACAGGCAACAGAGGTTGATGAACTTCCCGAGAGTCCTGCCTTTGATAAAGAACTTGCGATGAAGGAAGTATAGAACTTAAAATACCTACTTCCTCTTCTTTACCAGTGGTGGATTCTTGTTCCCTGGGGTCCACATGCTCTGAAAATGACCCTGAAAAATGAGTTCAATGAAAATACTGAATGGCTGGGCACTTCCTTAGAGACAAGTTTTGGTAGAGAGGCATAGCAATATACATTGATGAGGGATCAGAGCAATTAAGAAATCTGCTCAGATTCCCACTGGATGGGAAAATGTGAGCAGATAATTCTGAAAATGTTGTTGGAGAACCACAGAGCATCCCTGTGGCCTGCAGGCCTGTGACTTCCAGTAATGTTTAGAGTAACATACTGCCCATTATTCTCTCAGGCATGAACAGTTTACTTCTGAGATTTAAAGAAACAAGCCCTCTCAGCACATTGTGACAAGCTCTCAGTGTTTGCTCTCACCACTGTACTGACCTCAACTGATGCTGGTCTTTCAATTTATTTACAAACATTTTGACTTTATTACCTGGATCTGTAAGGCTCAGATCTGTGTTTTCGTAACTTAAAATGCTGCCAGTAGAAATAGTTACTGATGATAATGGCTCATGATAAATCTCTTCTGTTTCAGCCTAAAAATGAAGAGGAATGTTAGACTACAATGTAGGAAGTAACAGCTAGAAAAAAACCCAAATCAGCAACATGAGCAGTTATCAATTCTGAGCTCAGATCAAGTGTAGAAACCTTCATAGTTGTAAAGGTCAGTAGTAAAACCTTTTCATCACTGCTCAGAACTCTAGTCTCACACACACACACACACATCCCCCCCATCTCATTTATCAAGTCTTAGTTATACACAGTCACACGATCACCTTTACACACACACACACCCTCCAGACATAAGCCCTTATCGTTCTAAGTTACTTTTGCTTCTCAGAACTAGAGAGATCATGCATCGGGTAGACTGGAAGGTCTTCTGATGCTCAGATTTGGCTATTTTCATCATTGATCCACCTCAGTAAGGGCAGATCTCAGAGAACACAGACTTCAATTATTTCACAACTTCTATAAACTAAAAGACAACATGAAACCAAACAGCTCTAACAATGGAGTACCTATTAAGACACTACTAACATTATCCGGCTTCACAGTTGGACTCAGATATGTATGTTCTTCCTCCACAGCACAGCTTAATACGGCATGATTCTCAGCCACAGCCTCCTTGACCTTGACTGAAATTGGGGGGGGGGAGTAATTCAGATTATTATAAGTCAAATTCTTAGCACCAGAGGATATCATTTCTATTTTCCTACAGTTTTCTTTCATAGCTTGCTTTGTAGAATTGCCTTATCTTAGACCAAAAAGAAACAGAAACATTCATTTTATTATTCATTAACATTCCTAGTCAGCACAATATGCTTTTCCCTGGAAAACTATACTTGTTATTATTCTACAAAGAGGAAATTACCAGTATGATGGGAAATTTTTTTTTTAAAGATTTTATTTATTCATTCATCAGAGAGAGACACAGCAAGAGAGGGAACACAAGCAGAGGGAGTGGGAGAGGGAGAAGCAGGCTTCCCCACTGAGCAGGGAGCCCAATGCGGGGCTCGATCCCAGGACCCTGGGATCATGACCTGAGCCGAAGGCAGACGCTTAATGACTGAGCCACCGAGGCACCCCAGGGAAATGCTTTTGTTATTAAGTGAAGCAAAAATATTCTATCATTAGTACAGTATGATCTCAAAGTTGAGAAAAATGCATATATGAGGGGAAGTAGCATCATGAAAGCAATGCCCTGCACAGAGTCATCTTCCCATGATACACAAGAATTTCCTGCTTTCCTTCCGAAGCAAAGCACCATTTCCCGCCTTCCTAAAAAAGCAAAGGGTACAGAGCTTGAAGTTAGTGATACCAGCCTAAGAAATCACGCTGAGGTGATGAGGACCTGAATAAAGAGGAAGGGAGGGAACAAAGAAGAAGTAACAAAGCTGGCACTCTCTTTTCTAAGACAGAAACAATGGATGATTATGAGAAAGAAAAAGCAGCCCCGAGCTGACCTGGCACAATCAGCGAGGCCTTAATGTTCTCCTGTTAAACATGAACAATTTCACAGAATACCAGTAACAGGAAAGGCTACCCTGTGACGATGATGGATCAAGACAAAAACCAGGCCATCAGTACTCATGTCTAAACACAGACAAAACCAGGAGTATTATCCAAACCACAAAAATGACCAAGCATCTCCTTATCTGGCCTGAATTAAGTCAGACAAAAAGTGTGATTTGATGTATTTTTAATGTCAAATATAATGAACAATTTTTAAAAATATTATTAGAGAGAGAGAGAGAATTAATCCCAAGCACACTCTGTGCTGAGCATGGCGCCTGACACAGGGCTTGATCCCACGACCTGAGATCATGACCTGAGCCTAAACCAAGAGTCAGATGTTTAACCGACTGAGCCATCCAAGTGCTCTGAGAATGATGATTTATAGTAAAAGCTATACGTGCTCATTATGATTTCAAAAAGCACCAAAAGTTATAAACAAGGTAAATTCCTCCTTTTCCTACCACTCATAAGCAACCACTTACTGCACTTTGGTGTTTTTCTTTGTCGCTTTTTTTTATATGAGTAACTGCTTCTTTACTAGTTATAGCTTTCGTAAGCCTCACTCCATTATTCCCACACTCCTGGATAATTCCTAAATGGAATTGCCCCTGCTTCCTGATAACATCCAATACTCATAAGTAGTGCCCCATTTCCTTGAAGCCTCTCCCAAATCACCTAATACAAGCCCAGATCTCACAGTAAGTCCTTTCTAATACCTGTCCTGAGACACTGCTCCCAGTTCCCTGTTGTGAGCATTCTACCTCACTGCAACAAGTCAGAACACTCAGGTCTGTTCAACTATAGGTAAGTTCCTGGTCCTCTTTGGCTGGAGGACACCAACAGTAGACTAAAAAGGAAGTACAGGTATCCACGGGCTAAATCTAAAAGAATGGTAACAGTTTTATTTTAAACTCTTGGCTCTCCCTCATCTCTCATTCTATTAAACTATAGTGACAGCAAAAATAAAAGGAAATCTGGTTAGAAAAGGTAACTGCTTAAAAGATACTTTGGAACTAATGCAGCAGTATGAATCAGAACTATGCTTTGTAGGGTAAGCAGTATCACAGACATGAAACAGTTATATATGCGCAGAAATTCAAAAGGGGAAAAAAATTAATACTGGTTGTGTTTGGGAGGCAGGATTAAGTGATTTAAAGTTTTTTCCTGGTAACTCTCTTTTCCAAATATTTTAAAGTAAACATAAAGCATGTCATTTAGAATGCTACAGAATATTTTAAAGATAATATTTAATAGTATTAAATTAAATATGGACTGCTACAAATAGGCTTAAGTATAAAATTTGTGGAGGTTGCCAACGGTGAAAACCTCATATCATACCCTCATATACTTCCTATTAGCATTTATTTAGTAAAATAATTTAAAAGCAAAATTACTATTCTCTAAATAAACTTCATTCCCTCATTCAGCTTTCTGTGTAAAATAATACGTGATTTTTGTAAAAAAGAAAAAAAAAACTATAATACATGAACATATAAAATAGAAAGCGAAACCCAGCCTCCAACAAAGGTAAACCTGTACTGACACTTTGGTGATTATCATTCCAGATAATTTTCAATGCATAAAGATAGGTTTTACTCCCTTCATTTAACAAGTACATAGAACCACATGGTCCAGATGCACCATAATGATTCTATTACCAACAGTCACTAAATCTATTCACCATTTCTCACTACAAATTACACTACAGTAAATAAATATCTTTTGACCACATACCCTTGTGCACAGCAATTCCACTGCCTATTTCTCTCTCTCACCTGCCTCCTTGGAGTCATCACCGCAGACGTTCTCCTGGGCAATGGGGTAAAGACAACCAAACGCATCACAGTTCAGTGGGCTCCCAAAGAAACTTTGTTCTCGGCTTACTGAGACCCTTAGAGGGTCCCTGTCTTGATAAAAATCTGGTTTACCTGGGAGGAAGAAAAGACGGACTCATTAGATTTTCACTTACGCTTCTAGAGTTAGTAGTTAAAATGAAAGTGGCAATTTAGATTGCAGGTAAAAATCTATGTAGAAAGAAAATAATAACCGCTTATCTTTCACACAGGCCTTTAAATTATTTCACTTTGATTTTACTAACTTTTTAATGATAGTCCCACTTCCAATACCAGATAATACTTCAGTATTGACTAATCACAGAAAAAAATGCCTGGAGAATTTACGAACCATGAATGGTATTATAAGATGTAGTCTGTGTTCATAAAATAAAGTCAAAAATAGTCACAGCTAATCTGTGGTATAAGAAATCAAGGTAGAGGTTTAACCTGGAGAGAATGGACAGACTGTAACTGGGAGGACACAGGGGAGGGTTTGTGGAGTTCTCTAAGGTTCTAGTTTTTGACCTGAGTGGTGGCTACATAGGGGTGGTTATTCCAGCAGTAATCACTGAAATAAATACTTGCGATTTGTGCACTTCTCTGAATGTTATACTTTGATACAAAAATAACAAGTAAGGAAACAGAGGAGGGGGAGATACCCCAAAGTAGAAGCTAATCTACCCTGCACAACCCTAGCAAAACTTGGCAATTCAAGGCACCAGGTATTACATAAGGAAAGTGTGCACCAGGGAACGAAAGACAGGGAGATTGTTTAGAAATATGTACTCGGAACAGATCCATCCCATCTCCTAAGATCCCTGTCCCTCAACATCATCCCCACAGAAGACTAAAGGTTTATTCTCTGGAGAAACTGAATCCAGTACACTCTGAAAACAGGGGGCTCAGCACCAAAAGGAAGCAACAGTGGAAAGAAGTGAGGATGCCATGAGGTAATCAGGGGTATTCAAGTCTGCACCTCAATGCAGATCCCGCCAGGTCTGGCTCCGTAACAGCAACAGCCAGACTTGTATCAAGCTCGGAGGATCTTTTCTTAAAGAAACTAAACTGTGAACTGCCTCAAGGAAAAGAACTCCAGATATTAAATTGAGGGTACCCAATGAGAAACCTCCTTTTCAAATGAAGTTCAGCAGGAAGCAAGGTCCCTGCTTACAAAATTTCTACTTAGCCTTTAGCATCCCACTCAAATATGCAAGATGTTAGAGAAAAGCCTCTAAAAAATGAGAAACAACAAAAAAAGGAACAAAAGAATTCAGACAAACGGAGAAAATACAGGAACCCAAACAAAACATTATATATATTCAAATCAGGTAATACGTTGCACCCGTGAGAAAACAGAAGGATGCTATGAAAAAGGAAGAAAAACAAAACAAAACCAGGAAAAGAGCAAACTTTTAGAAACTGCAATTTGACAGTCAAAATGAAAATTCCTAAGTTAGAAAAAAAAAACTGAGGAAATTCTTCCAGAAAGAAAAACCGAAAGCAGAAGAGATGAGCTAGAGAAGAAAACTGGGGGGTCAATATAGGTCAGTATCTCTCAACACGACTGAGGAGCCTGTAGCTATTATCTGTCCTTCTACATGCCTCCTTCCCCTCCTATTGCCATGAAATATGAACTACAGATACGCTGTGTAACTTTTTATGTACACCTGTGCTTTGGTACATGAACAGAGTAAGACTTTTCACCTCCCCAAGAACCAATTCTCACCTTCTTTGGAAGCAATAACACCCTTATTAAGAACGCACGGACAGAGCTCCCCAACTTTCAAGTGGAAGGTGAGTTTCACAGAGAAACTGGTGTGATCTCACCTTCTCTTAGAGGTATGTGAAAGAAGTATTAGTGTGAGAAGACAGATATTTAACAGAAACTTTAAGCAAATAAAAAAAGGAGACAATTTACTATACAAGAAAGTTGTACAAAAAAAGGAAACAGAGTTCCACTGTCTTAGCAGTGAAAAACATTTATACATTAGCATGATGGCAATTTAGCTTAATATTTCCTAAAATTCATTGCCAACTCTTGTGGTAAATATAAGAAGAAACACATAAAAGACTTGAAAAGTGGCTGCCTCTGGTAAGGTTAAGGGGTGAAGGGTGGGTAGGGGCAGGGAAAAAAATGCTGTTTCATGTTATAACCTTCTAGTGCTATTTGCCTTTTAAAACCATTTGCCTGTAATATTTTGACTAAAAGTACTACCGAAAGAAGTGTGATAAAGGCTAGGATAAGAGCTCCAAAGGTCCAGGAGAAGGACACTTGATAGGTCAGGCCCAGTTAACCAGAGAAGGGGCCCTTAATCAGCCCCACCCAGAGGAGCAAGATCATGAAGGGCCTGGCAGGTGAAGCTGGAGACTGAGACTCAATTTAGACCTATTCCTTGAATCGAACAGAAGCCCAATGAAGAGTTTCAAACAGGGAGATGCAGAGACAGCTTGCTCGGAATGTACCACGGGAAAACGAGAGTACAGCGAGGCTGGAAACAGGAAGCCATGGGGAGCTGTAGGAGCTCCCCATGAGAGAGAACTGACAGCCTGCATTCCTGAGTGGGAGGGAGAACAAGCAGACAGATGCCCAAGCTGAACAAGGAGAACTTGAGAACTGGTGATTTTTATTGGGTGTCGGAGAGATGAAGAGAAGGGCAGCGTTAAGATTTACATCTAAGTACTTGCCCTGAAAAGAGAAGGCTCAAGGATAAGGAGGTGGTGGTGAAGGGTGAGCTATATGATACATAGTTTTCCCTTTGAGACAAGGTGACATTTAAAAGCAATCACAAACATAACTCATCAAATCATAGGAATAAAAAAAAATCATGGGAATCAATGGTGAGAATTTCCCAGGGTGCATTCTGAATTAGGGAAAGCACTAATTCCCAAAGAGCTGTGGTTTGCCAAAGTTACAACTTCCATAAGATACAATAAGGAAGTAGAAAGGGGACTGATTCTTATGAGTTACTCTGAATCTCCACCTTCCCTAATTCTTTCAGTCAGAAACAAAGGTACAATATTTTGTGGCTTAAGACAAAAGTAGCTGTTAATATTGCACTTCTACGTACTCTTCTAGTGACAAAGCCAATTTTCCCCCTTAAAAAAGGATGTGCTTTGATAAATTTGACCAATTACTTGAGTCTGAATTCTAAAAATAATTATGAAATTCAAATAGGGCTATTTACTGAAGATCACAGGGAGGACTTTTCCTAGATAACTGCATCTAGGAAGAAGTACAGAGAAGAAATACAGTTGTAACTATCTTTAAATCCAGGATTTTAAGCATAATAATCCTATAAAAACTACAAGAAAACAGCAGTGAAGTTATTGAAGTAGAAAAGCAGCAAAGAAGAAAAGAAAACACAGAGTTACTCCTAAAGAAACAGGTTTAGAAAGAAGGCAGATATGAAAGGAAGCAGAGGGAAGCAAGTGTCAGAAGCAGAGGATACTGAAGAATTTCTGTCTACAGTAAACAGATTTTCACCATTTATGAGAAGAAACTAGTTACTTAATGCCATATTTAAGTCCAAATTTTAAATACTCTTTATGTAAACCATTTTTTTTCTTTCATGAATACTCACAGCCTGTTTCTTCAAGACAAAAATTTAGCATCGTGAAAAAAATGTAGAAAACTGACAAACTATTAAAAAATCCTATTTTATCAAACCATTTATTTACCTAGTATAGACGTTCTGCCACTTGCTGGTGACTCTACCTCTGGTATAGCACTGAGTTCATGTTGGTTCAAGTCCAATCCACATTTCACTTTTGCTACAGGTGGCTTTGAGGATCTCCTGCCTAGTTCTTTGTCCAGATGCTCACCTATCAAGTCAGTGACAAATTTAGGCATAGTACAAATGTTAGCATACTACAAGCTTTTCTTCAGCCACCAGGTTGCTGAAGGTGAAAGTAAAGAATAATCAGGATAGTTACAATAAAAAAATGGAGTTATCTTACCACTTTGCTTGACACCACTCTCTTCTGAAAGCAGCTGATTGTCACCACAGTTGCTCCTACTCTCAAGACTAATGCCTTCCTGATCATCTCCTGCTAGGTCTTGGAGATGAGGAAGCCACTCTCTGAGCTTCTGAGTTTCTACATCACCTTCAGCTGTGGGCTTACTTATCTGAAAAAGTGGACAATTGAGGGTGGGGATGACACAAGATGAGGGATCATGTGAAGAATTCACCAGATGTGTATCATCCTTCTTAAATTAGAACCTTAACCAAATATTTCCATCAATTACACTATCACAATTTTAGAGATTTAAAAAAATGTGAAATGCTTCTAATACAGAAAAGGTGATACTTCCATTGAAAAGTATGGTCTTTCACAGGGCTTGGACTTAAAAACTTAGCCTCTACTGTGTCTTTTAGTAAGACATTATACTTGAGTACTCTTCCCTGCTTTTCTTTCCCCACTACTTTTCCTTAAAATGACCAGGAAATCTCTACAACTCAAGCTCTCATGAACTCAACTCAGGCTTCATCAAAGGATTTATAGAATTCTATTTAGGCTAAATCATAGATTCAGGAAGTGGCCTATTAAAATGAAATGGACAGATTCACATCCAGGAGAATATACTCATCTCCCCTACAGAGAAACCATGAATGTCAATGTGACCATGCCAGAGTCTTCTCACCAATTCAATAACAAACAGCATGTCTAAAGGCCCATCAGCCTAAAATCATGCCAGTTTTTGAACAGGTGGTGATACTGTCACTTAAGGAAAAAGGTGGTACTAATTTTGATTCAAATACAAATGTCAACAAAGTGCTATACAGAAAGCACAAGACTTGCTATTTGCATAAAAGAAATTCTAATTATTTTGCAATTGAATCTTTTTTAAAAAAAAGATTTTATTTTTGCGAGAGAGCGCGCACACATGTGCTCACGAGTCGGGGGGAAGGGGCAGAGGGAGAAGCAGACCCCCCCCACCCCTGCTGAGCAGGGAGCCCAACACGGGACTGGATCCCAGAACCCCGGGATCATGACCTGAGCCAAAGGCAGATGCTTAACCGACTGAGCCACCCAAGTGCCCTTGCAATTTAATCTTATGGTAAGCTCAAAGCCCTTTATAAAAAAACTTCAAATGACAATCTGCATTTTTAATGGTGTTTGCATTTGGCTATGTCAAACTAAGGCTGAAATCAGTTGGGCTTCAAACGACTATTAACCTCATAAACACCATGCAAGGTAGAGTCAATTTTTATGTTTTAATTTCAGTGTTTAAGGTAGAAAATTAAAGCAGTTAAGGTCAAACCATTTATTCTCAAATAACTGAGAATTTACTTAGGCCTGAGATTAAAAAAAATATCTAGCTTGTCTGAGTCGGGTTACCTCTATTAATTTAATTTCTAGGTATTCAAGTTTAATACATACCTGATTATATTTAAAGAAATCCTTCAAAGTCTCTTGATGTTTCTGTATCTGCTGCTGCAATGTTGTTTGTCTCTGTACAAGCAATTCTTCTTGGGCTTTTTGGCTATATCGCAGAACTTTCTTTTGTAGATCCAGCTGCTTCTGAAGTCCTATGTTATCTTGCTGAGTTAAGACAGGTTGTGAAAAACACACAAGTCTATCTTGAAATCTGGGGGTCATGGAATTGCTTGAGGGAGCTGCATGTTCATTCTTAGATGAATACAATTCACCATGGTTTTTAGATTTAACTTCAGCAAAAGGCAGTGGAATAAATGAATGCTCTCTTTCTGTGGGTAAAAACAAAAAGGGAATAGCATGCTCGGCAGATTCACTTTCAGTCAATTTTGTCTGTTTGTTTAACGGCAGTTCTTCCCGGTCCTCCTCATTAGAATGCACCACTTCCCTCTGTAAGTCCAACTGTGCTGTCAAAATATCTTGCAGAGGCAGAACAGGTGGTGATGAACTCGAAAGTCTATCCTGGGATGTTGGGATCTCAGGATGACTTGAGGGAACAGTACTGTTACTTCTGGTTGCAAGAGGCTTTTGGATTCTTTCAGAGTCAGCAACAGGCGGTGCTATCTGGGAGAATGATGAAGAGCTAATCTGCTCAGATGATACCCTTTTCTCCAATTTACTTAGTCTTTGCAAAAGTACTTCTTCTTGGACTTCCTGTCTAGATCGAATGGCTTTCCTTTGTATTTCTAACTGCTCTTTAAGTACTTCCAAATCACCCTGGGGAAGCTGGACAAAATGCTCAGAAGATAACTTTTCCTCAAATTTATACTGTCTGGGCAAAACCAATTCTTTCTGGGTTTTCTTGCCACACAGAAGAGAATTTCCTTGTACATGCAAGTGTTCCTGTTGAAGTGCAATCAAGTGATCTTGTTGAGGTAAAACAGGCTGTGATAAACCTAAAAGCCCATCAGGCAATCCTGGTACCTCAGAATGTCTTGAGGAACCTGTATTATCACTCTTAGTTGAACATGGTTCTTGGATTCTTCCAGATTCGCTAAGGGGTAATGAAGCAAATGAATGCTGTACAACTGGGGGTAGGAAGGAAGAGGAGCCAACCTGCTCAGGAGATATTCCTTGCTTCCACTCACCCTGTTTGTGCAAAAGTAATTCTTCCTGAGCTTCCTGTCTAGATTGAACGATAGCTTCTCTCTGGGTAGCTAACCTTTCTCCAAGTGCCTTCAAATTATCTTGCTGAGGCCGAATAAGTTGTGATATCCTCAAAAGCCTATCCTGCAATTGTGGGATCTGAAGATGGCTTGAAAAATTTTTACTATCACTCTCTATTGAAGGAGGCTCCTGGGTTGTACCAGATTCAGCAGAAGGTAATGAAGTAAATGAAGGCTGTCCTACCTGGGGTCCGAATGAGGAGTCAGTTTGTTCTGAAGATACATTTCCTTGGGTTTTCTGGCTAAAATGAAGGTCCGCCTTCTCTGTGTCCAGCCATTCTTGGTGTTCCTCCAAGCTAAGTTGTGAAAATCCCAGTCTTTCCTGAAATCTCGGGATCTTAGACTGGCTTAAGGGAACTGTACTGTCACTCTTGATTGGCATAAATTCCCGGAATCTTTCAGACTCAGCTACCTGGGACAGGGATAAAGAGGTACGAGTCTGTTCAGAAGAAACTGTTTTTTCTACTTCATGTGGTTTGTGTACAAATTCCCGAGTTTCTCGTTCAGCACCAAGCATTACCCTGTGTGTGTGAGACTGTTCTTGAAGTGCTGTCAAATTTTCTTGCCCTGGCAGGTTATGCTGTGGGAAACCACGAGGCTCATCCTGAAATGCTGGGATTACCGGACGACTGGAGGGCAGAACACTCTCCTTTTCAGATACATAAAAGTTCTGAATTCTTCTTGGCTCAGTTTTAGCAGAAGTTTGTGAAGTAACTAAACACGGAGAAACCGCTGGTGGAAGTGAAGAACTCATTTGCCCAGACTTACTGTCTCCCAAATCCCTCTGTCTATGCAAAAGCAATTCTGCCTGGACTTCCCGCCCGGCCTGAAGAGCATCCCTCTGTGTAGTCACCTGTTCTCGGAGCAACTGCAAACTACCATGCAGAGGTAGGAACTGCTGTAGGAAACTCAAAGACCCAACCTGAGATTTTTGGTTTTCAGACTGGCTTGAGAGAAGTCCCTTCGTACTCTCAGATGAATACTGCTCCTGGATCTTCCCAGAATGAGTGCCAGCAGAAGGTAGTGAAGTCAATGTATGGTGAGCTATGTGAGAAGGGAGAGAAGGGGGTGCAGTCTGTTCAGACCATATTCTTCCATTCAATTCATTCTGTTTATGTACACATGATACTTCCTGGGCTTCTCGCCTCGCCTGAAGGCTGTCCCTCTGAATATTTAACTGTTCTTGGAGAAATTTAAAATTATCTTGCTGTGGTAAGACAGGCTGTGAAAAACTCAAAAGCCTATCCGGAAGTCGTGGGAGCCCAGGATGGCCTGAGGGAACTGCAGTATCATCCCTGGCTGGAGAAGATTCCTGGATTCTCCCCGATTCAGCTCTGGCAGAAGGCAGTGTGGCAAATGAATCCAGAGATACTAATGGAAGGGAGACAGAGAGGCCAGTCTGTCCTTCCAATTCTTTCTGTTTGTACAAAAGCAATCGTTCCTGAGCTTCCTGTCTTGACCGAAGAACTTCCTTCTGTAGGTCTAACTGTTGTTGGAGAGCCTTCAAATTACCCAGCTGGGCTGTGATATTCTCTGAGGTTGGCAAAGACTTATCCTGCATTTGGCTGATTACAGAATGACTTACAGAAACTGTACTTTTGCTCATGGCTGAAAAGGATTCCTGGATTTTTCCAGATCCAACTGCAGCAGGCAGAGAACTAAAAGCATGCTCAGCTGCCAGTGGTTGGAATGAAGAACGTTCAGTTAGGATGGAGGGTATACTTTCCTTGTTTTCTGAGAACCTTTGCTGGGGATCTAAAGTTTGAAAAGTTGTTGCCCTAGATATTTCAGCTATTTCTTTAGGATCCTGTATTATTAGCAGCCTGTCATGTGACAAAGGCTTTGAAAGTGTATGAGAATCTTTATGAACCAATTTATAGTCCCTCTGTTGTACTTCACTCTGTGAGAATTGCTTAGGCTGTTCCTGTGATTCCAAAGACTGCCTGGCTAAAACATCTGAAGTGATTAATTTGTCTGTTTCTACCTGTCTTTGTGGAAAGAGACTTTGTCTTGGAACCTGAAAATAATCTTGTTCTAATTTGGAGATCTGTATGGATGGTATAGGTTGATATTTGTTAGGACTCAACTTGGGTCTCTGACCTTGATCCCAATGCTCTGATATAACAGTGGGTCTTTGAGAATTCTGTGGCAGTACTGATGTAACAGAATCAGGTATCAATGAAGTGGCTAACCCGGATGAGTACTTTCCTTTTAACATAGTCTGATACTCGAGTAATCGTTTCCTGGCTGTTTCAACAGACTGTCTGTGAAACCTAAAACAAGCACAAAAAACCAAAGATTATTCTTTCTTGATGAAAAAAATGCCCTATATTCTCAAGCGTCTACACATTAAATTTAACAAATAGCAATTTAGGTTTGGCCATTATCATGATGGAAAAAGAACAACATTCATATTGCTCTTAGGGAAACATATATACTGTAGTTCTAAGGGAATCCTGATTAGATCTTCATATAAAACAAATAATAAATCCTGAAGAGGTAGCCACACAGTACATCACATATAAATTGTACCCTAGCTCATACCTGTTCTGCTGTAAAAGCTGATGTTGATAGTTACGAATCATCTGCCTATGATTATCTTCATCAGAAGTTACAGTGCATGGTGCTGGAGCAGTGCCAACCTAATAAACGACAAAGCTACTAATTAAAAGGCAAATCCAGAAACAAGTTCCTGTTTAAAATAAAAACAAGTATTGTATATAAACTGAAGTTCCACAATTGTAAACTTTCATACAGCTTTATTTTTCATAAAAAAGACTGGCACTTCCATTATTAAGAAATGAAGTAATCCACCATTCTCCTTTAGTGCCAAGTCCAAGAGCTCAACACACACATTATTTATAAATCAAGGTCACATATACTGGTACCCTTTAGAAACTGAAAGATGAAAGCCATTAGGTTTGTATAAGCTCATATATACATGTATCTATATCTACCTATATATGCACACACATACAGTGTTAAAAGAAAAAAAATCACCAAATAAAAATTAGAAATGCATTTTACTTTCCTGAATGCTACGACTGCTCATGTTTTCTTATCCCCAACAATCTATGTAGGGATGAGATTTCCTGCAACCTACCCCAGTCTGCTGAGTTCTTTTCCTTTTTTCTTCTTCCAGCTGAGCCTTGAAGCAATCAGTTTCTAATCGTAACTTCTGTTGTTCAATTTGTTCAAGTAATTCCAACTGCTTTTGCTTCTGCTCTTCTATTTCCATTATCTAAGTAACAAAAATACTATCTATTAACAATAAACTCAGACAAAAGAAAAGTTTATATGAATTACATTGACAAGAAACCGATCTCATCACCAAGAATACCAGTTACCCGGAAGAAAGTGGTAATGTTTTATCTGTTACTACTCCTGCCAGAGGGGAAGAGGGTGCGATGGGAAAGGGGTAAGGAGAAAAAGGGAAGGAAAAAATAAACACATTAACTGTCCCTATGTCCTGTGGGAGCATGGTGAAACCTTGCTCACCACTCAAGACCCACCTCCAGAGAAGCAGCAAATGATGCTCAGCCAAATTCTGTGTTCACATCTTTATATTTACAGTGTCCTCAGCAAGAAATATGACCGAAGAAATTAAATATCAAGGCCTCACAAATAATTTTACTTCTTAGGCATACCCATAAAGGAGTGCAGTTATCTAGAGGCCAAATAATACATGAGCAACATTCTGTGTCTTCTGTCAGGTGTGAAACAGACGGGAAGACAATGGCAGAGGGCTGACACATAAACTCTAGTATTACACCAACACACACACACACACACACACACACACACACACACACACAAACACCCAGAGATCCAAGTAATTAGAACATGTCAGAGGAGCTCCACACTTCGTAAGGACAGGGACTAGTCTGACTGGTTGTGTGCTAAATCCAGTACCTACTACAGTCCATAGAACACACATATTAAATAAATAGACATATTTTTAAACTTTTTCTAAAGCTTTGAGAAATACTTCACATACCGTAAAATCCACCCAAAGTATTCACTTCAGCCTTTTTATATATTCACAGGGTTGTGCAAACATTACCACAAACTAATTTTAGGACTTTTCCAGTACCCCAAGAAGAAACCCCATACACACTAGCAGGCATTCCTCTTTCCTGCTTTCCCCTCATCCTTCCACCAGACTCAACCTTACCAATTATTAGTCTACTTGCTGTCTCTAAGTATTTGCCTATTCTGGATATTAAAATAAATAAAATTATACAATATGTGCTCTTATGTGACCGCCTTCTTTCAGTTAGCATGTTCCCATATTCCATCGATGTTGCAGCAGCAGACACAAATATTTACTGAATAAGTAGAACAAGGAATGTATGGGAAGTTTTATAAAGAGGAACACTTCTGCTACAGAAAATGAAGAATGATCTTGTTTTCAAAATAAAAAATGTCTCAATCTGGTATTTCACCTATTCCTAATCAGGCAAGAGTGGCTACAGCTGAGTTCTTGTCTGCATCCTCCCTACTTTCCCCTCACTCATGGGAGCCACTGAACTTAGACCATTTACAGTTCTGTAGTACCTCTAGAACCACACTATCAACACTATAGTTACTAGCTACATGTGACTCTTAAAATTTAAATGAATTAAAGTTAAATAAAACTGAAAATTCAGTTACTCGTTATACTAATCATACTTCAAGTATTCAATAGCCCATGCAACTAGGAGGTACCATAATGGGACATAGATATGGAACATTTCCATAACCAGAGAAAGCTCTGTTGGACGATACTGCTTTAGAATACTGATTAGAAAACACTCATCTGAGAAGAAATACTGGTTTATAGAATTCTTACTCCCCAGCTGTATGACTATAAACTAACTAGCTTAGTGACAATTAACATTTTTCAAGGAAATCTGTTAAAAAAAAATCTTGTATTAAAGCAAATGGGACCAAAATTATAGTTAAGGAGGTTGAATTAACAATTTTTCTTCTGAAATACTATTTTTCAAAAAAACTTTTGGGGTTATAAAGCCTAGATGAATTCAACATTTATTGAAGACTTACTATGTACAAAGCATTGCACCAGAAACTATGTAAAGTAAATAGAATTTTCAAAAAAGACAGTCTCTGTCTTTAACGAAAAGTATTAAATACAAAACAGAATGCAGTAAGGGTCAAATGAGTAATATAAGCAAAGATGAAGTATCTTCTAACAGCTGAATGAATAAAACAAGACAGAAGAAATAGTATCAAAAGCAGCCAGACAGTAAGACAAATTTCATTGATCACACAAAATTATAGAACCTAGGGGAAGAAAGAAACCTCTAAAAATAAAAATTTCAGATTACCTGTTTCTGCCTTGCTGCCATTCTAATTCTGGCTGCTGCTTCTTGAGGATGAAGTAGAACTGAACTCTGCGCTACAGCTGTGATAGGCTGAGCCTCCTTTATTTCTAAGAGAATCCCTAAAACAAAAATTAGTTTCAATAATTTAGAATTCTGACACCGCTATAATTCTCTTTATTCATTTACCACATATGTAATTTTGTTAGGAAAAAAATGTTAAGTTGAGCAACTTTAACTTGAGAATGTGATAAAAAACAAATACCTTGTTCCTTTTCAGAGTCTGTATCCAATGAAAGTGCTTTCTCTTCACTAGTAAGTGGTCCAGAGTCAACTGTTAGAGTATCACTCTCAGCAACTGTAGTAGATATATTATTAGGAATATATTATCACTGTAAGCCTAAATCTGAACAAAGTAACAAAAACCTGCATTCGGATTAACAATTCAATTTTGGTCCCTCTGTCATATTTAGTTAAGATCCAGTCATGTTCCAGATGACTGCATATTTTATCCATTAAACTTGAGCCTAGTACCAGAAGACAGATGGGAGACTAAAATTGTGAACCAAAAGGAAAAAAATGAAGAACTGATTAAAAAGGTTTACTGACAGTTTCAAACACCAGGAAAAAGCAAAGAAGAACAGAATAAGCAAGACATCTAAGTTTAAAGAGAAGCTTAAGGAATGTATCCCTGCCATTTTTAGATAGGATTTTTCTTATTTCTGAAATCAGAACGGAGAAGGAAGTTAAAGCAGTTTCTTGGACCATATCAGGGTAGTCAGAAACTCTGCATCAAGCATTCAATCACTCACTCATTTATGCAGCTCCTACTTATGTGCTGCATGCTGGGGATACAGTAGCAAATTTTAAAAAGGCCTAAAGGAGGTTTTACAGGGCAAGTGGGGGGACAGAAACATTAATCGTCCTAAGAAAAAATTACAAAACTAGTAACTGGTAAGTGCTATATAAGAGAAAGGATTATGCAGTAGAGTATTACAGGAGAATCTGAATTAGACTAGGGGCTCAGGTGAGATTGTCTTAGGAAATGACATTTAGGCAGGCATCTGAAAGGTAAGAAGGAATCAGCCAGGTAAAGAAGGTGGGGAGGCAGGAATGAGTAAGAGATGGAGTCAGACAAACAGGAGGACAAATGAAGCAAGATTATGCGGGAGAAAGCCAACTCATACAGGGCCTTTTAAAAAAAATAACGTGGTTATGGACTGAAGATGAAAGAGCCTCCTTTTACTGAATTCCAAAACCACACTCTCCTACTTTGTCGGCCACTCCTTTTGGACACCTTTGCTGTCTGCCCCTTCTTTAGTCATCTTCTAAATGCTGGAGTTCCTCAAATGGTCTCATAAGACCTCTCCTCACCAAATTCTTTCTCCTAAAAGAGTTCTTCTATGCCCGTGGCTTTAAATATCATATCTACATGTGACTTCCAAACCACTCTTGTTTTAAGCTACTCAATCCAGCAAATACTAATTGAGCATCTTTTATATCCAAGGCACTGGTCTTGCCCTGGGGATACAGCAATGAAGAAAACCCAGTTCCTCTCTTCAGTGGAACTGGAGGATGTACAGGGTGGAGAAAGGGTCAAGAAGCAAATAAACCAAGGAAGTAAATTTATGGTCCAAGAGGTGCTTGTAAGAGCAATGGAAGGAGTGAAGGTAAGAGCTATGGAGAAAAAGTAGGGTAAGGGGGGTAGGGAGTGAAGGCTATAGGAGGAGGAAGAGTGTAGAAACTTGCCATTTTATTATTTTTTTAAAGATTCTGTTTATTTATTTGACAGAGAGAGACAAAGCGAGAGGGAACACAAGCAGGGGGAGAGGCAGAGGGAGAAGCAGGCTTCCCGCGGAGCAGGGAGCCCGATGTGGGGCTCGATCCCAGGACCCCGGGACCACAACCTGAGCCGAAGGCAGATGCTTAAAGACTGAGCCACCCAGGTGCCCCAAAACTTGCCATTTTATACAGAGTGAACAGAGAAGGCCTCGCTGAGAAAGCCATGTCTCAGCAAGTATCTGAAGAAAGTGAGTGAGGCACAGAAATATCCAAGAGCTCCCCAGCCAAAAAGACCAGCAATTTGCAAAGACCATGTAAGTCATGTTTGCTGTGTTCGAGGAACAGCCAGGAAGCCAGTGCTTATGGTTGAGTAGTTTGGGAGGGAGGTGTGGGAGAAAATGAAGTTAGAGAAAGTGAGGGTGAAAGAAATGGTGGGAGAGGGGTGTATATGTGTATGTATTATACAAGGCTTTGATGCCACTGTAAGTACTTTGGTTTTAACTGAATGAATTGGGTAGTTGTTGGGAGCCTTCCCCGAGCAATGACTAGAGGTGATTTGGATTTTAAGAAGATTCTGGGACTAGATCGTAGCAGGGAGGTGCAAAATCTGAAGACAGACCAGTTAGGAGGCCACTGCCAAGAATTTACATTGGACAAGAAGCACAGCTTAAACCAGGATGGTAGGTGGTGAGAACTGGCTGGAGTGTGGATAGGTTTTAGAAGTGAGACCAACAGGATTGGCAATGATTTGGATGTAGGATATGAAGAATGGGAACTAGAACGCCAAGCTTTGCGACTTGAGTGACAGAATTTCATTGCCACTTACTGAAATGTGGAAGTATGTAGGAAAAGCAAGGGGAGGGTGGGAAGGGATATTAAGAGTTCACTTTTGGAAAAGTTTAAGATGTGATTATAAGATGTCAAATAGACATTTAAGTAAATGAGTGGAGTTCAAAGGAGAGGTCAAGGCTAGAAAGACACTCATGTCATCAGAATAAAGATGATAATGTAAAGTCATGACAATAACATTCAACCAGGGAGTGTGAAAGCATCTGAGAAACAAGCTCTGGGAGCGTTGACTAGTGGTTGTAGAGATGAGAACAGCAGCGAAAGAAATCAAAAAGGAGGAGCCACTAAGGTAGGAAAACTAAGAGGGTGCTATCAAGAGGTCAAGTGAAGAAATTAGTTCCAGATCTCCTGTTGTACTTAGGATAAAGTCCAAAATCTAGACACAGACTGTGTATCACTTCTTTCAGAAGCCTGGTAGCAAAATACTTCCATACAAATCCAATCATATTTTTTAAAAAATACAGAAGATAAAACTCTAAGAAAAAAAAAAAAAAGAAAGGAATTACATAATCACGACTCATTTGTTAGTCTGTAACTCCACATAATGTTCTGGCTTGACCTTTGTAACTTCTGGAAATTTATTTCACAGCCTTTTCATCTACCAAAAAAAACTTCTTTAAGAGTGACAAAGAAACCAAATTTCTGGTGGCAATGTGAAATAAACACACAATACCATGTATTCAAAGCTGTTAACCCGTTCATATTCTTTGATTCAGGAATTCTTTCAAGAGTTGTTCCTAAGGAAATAAAGATGTACGCAAAGACCGCTAAAAAGATGCTCACAATAGCACAAAAAAATAACAAGAAAAATTAGAAACTGGTTAAATGTTTTAACAATAACAAACTGGTTAATTCTGATTCATCAGTTACACTGGACTATTACTAATATATACGGCTGACCCTTGAACAACGCCAGAGTTAGAAGCCAAACCCTCCCACTTACAACTTCTGACTCTCCAAAAACTTTACTAATAGCCTGTGTTGGCTGGGAGCCTTACCAATAACATACTCAGTTGATTAATACATATTTTGTATATGTATTACATGCTATATTCTTAAAATACCTTTCTAATTTTTTCTGTAACTTTAGGCTGTGCAGTTTCTGTTTTCTCAAACTGTCACAACCTTCAAAAAATCTTCTGTTTATGCAAAAAAACCAAGCATATAATTGGACCCATGTAGTTCAAACCTGTTTTTCAAGAGTCAACCATGTATAAATACTACTACTACGTTAAAGTGTGTCTGGAAGAAGGTTCATGAAGGTTTTTAAACATTTACTGCCTTGAAGTAGCAGCACTATTGGCTTTAAGCATTTTCTTCCTTTTGACCACTATTCTTTGATGTTTCAGGAATGAGCATATTTTTGAACAACTTAGAAAGGGTCTGTGTGCTACAAAATGAGACTCTTGGAGAGAACCACCTTGTTCCTGCCCAGAAGATGATGCTCTCTCTTCACCAACAGTTGCTCCTGATTCGACTGTTGGTGCTTTACTCTCAGTTTCACTAAGAGTTGTGATCACTTCACTTTCATCCTCAGACATGGATTTAATTGTCCAGAGAGATTTTTGGCTTCGGATCTTATTTAATAATTTCTTAAAAAGAATTTTTGAAGGGACCTGGTGGGTCTTCATTGCCAAGGGAACTAAAAGAAAAGAAAAAAAACTTACTTAGGACCTGTTATATACCAAGCAAATTATTCCATTTTACTTAGCAACCGCACAAACACAAGTTAAGATAAAAGCACTTTATATTCCTCTATGTTTTTTCATTTATAATTTAACAGCATGTACAATTATATTTGACCCCAATTGCAATTTTATAACCAGGAATAATTTTCAATTTAAATTTAAATAAAGGCACCAAAATTCAACTATTTTCCAACAATATGCACGCAACACCGATTTTAAGCTTAAAATTTATCACGGAGAGGTTTATTCTGCTTGCTAAATGTCAACAGAATGCATATCACATAATTAACCTGTGTGAGATTAGCATTCAAAATGTTCTGTAAGATTTTATACTCTATCCTAGAGAAGGGTCCCAAATATGGGTCTGTACTTCTTAGTAAGCTACAGAGGAAAACATTAACTAGTTATAACCTTAAAAGCCAATCAGGTGCTCCCAAATTATTCCTGGTACTATCTGGAGAAAATTTTTCCCACCTATCTTCATAAAGAGATCCCTTTCAGTTAAAAAGAAAATTCTTCAGTTATTTCCCCATTCTTCCCTATGGGTTGGTGGTACAACACCAAAACTCAGCAAAGTACAAACAATTCTCTAAGGGGACAAAACTGTGCTGTAAATACATGGTTCTCTGGCTTAATCAAGGAATAAAATTTAAGAAATCCATTAAAGTTGAAAACTGGCGAACTACAGTTTTGCCTGACATACTTTTTAAAAAACTTTGTAATTTTAACTTACAAACAATAAAGTACACAAAACCTAAGAGTAGAGCTCAAAGAGTTTTACATGTATCTATGTAACACCATCCAGATCATTATGTAGAACATTATGAGCACCTAGAAAGCTCCCTCATGCCCCTTCCCATTCAGTTCAACCCTAAAGATAACCACTGTTCTAATCTCAAGACCAGATTAGTTTTGTCTGTTTACTTTAACTTCATAAATATGGAATTATAGTTAGGTATTCTTTTCTGCCTTCTTTCAATCATCATTAGTCTGTGACACATGCATATTTAAGAAATTAAATTTGTTGCCAATATTTAAAAAAAAAGAATTTTTTGAATCAATGGGATTCCTACATTCTTTTGAAAAATCAAGAGAACTGGCAACATTGAGCAATTCCAAATGGGATTAGCAGGAGCTGAAAAGTAACTGTCCCTTTGGATAAGGCAAGAATTACAATTCTGACAAACTAGAGATCTGAATAATACTCCCAATTAAAAAACTGAAAACGCTGGATGAAACAGTAAAACTATCTTCCTTAAAGGCACTGCTGATCTGGTAAGGAAATCAAAGATTCTTCAGAGGCTAGAAAGAAAGTATAACTGGGAATTCTGGAAGGAAGTGAACCTTAAACCCATCTTCTGATGTTTCTGACAAACCACAGTAACCTTACACTGTTAGACAGCAGTGTGGACATAGGAGGAGGGATAGAACCTAGAGTCTAATAGGAGTCTCACCCAAGGAGTCGAACAGGAGACCCACATAGAGTTGGAACCTCAAAGGGCTACCTATCCACAGTATAAGATAAAGATTTATAAGCTTGAGTGGTTTTGAACAAAGGCAGTATTAGTAGGTGGTGGGGAGGCGGGAGAGATCAAAATAAAGAGAACTTGGTCTCTAAGGAGACATGAAGTAAAGGGGGAGGTGTTACAGGTAATGTTCACTGGTCTGGCTTAAGACAATTACAGACTGTGGTACCATTCACTAACATGAGGAAGACAAGGTTTCAGTACGCAAGGGAGGTTTAAATGTATAGTCAGACAGGGAGCTTTAAGTAGCTGTGAGACAGCCAAGTGAAAGAATTAAGAATGGTGGGGACAGAGGTGAAGTTCAGAAGAGAGACTGAAGTTTGTGTTACTCATTATTGTTCATGAAGTACTTAGCAGTAATTAACATAGCAGGATCTTTGCTGATTTGATGAAAGTCTAAAGATAATGCTGAACCTTCAAAGAAATTCAGAATTGGGCATCTAACTTAAATAACCTAAAAATCTTCAGACTATATGTACATGTGAACAAAATGACTTTCCTCCTATGTATATGAAAAGGATCTTTAATGATGGAAAATCTAAAAACATGGCTTCTTTCTTCCATCACTCCCATTAGTATTAGTCATTTGTTTGCACTAAAATTAGACCAGATTTTCCTGTTGGCAAATTACTAGCATTTTTTTTTCTATGAAATATGGTAATATTCAGCTCAGAAGTTGTTTTTACCGTCTGCTTCACTAGAACATATTGTTTCAGCTTCTGTCACTGGAATGTTTTCAGTTTCTCCTACACTTTCTTGTTCCATTGAAAGGTCCAGTTCTTCATCTTGGATCTGATCAGTCACAGTGGGCAAAGTTTCTGGTTCGAGGTGCAAAATCAAGTTTCCTTTCACTTCTCAGTAAAGAAAGAGAGAGATAGGTTTCCATTCTGAAATGACTAAAAAGAACTTGAGCATAAAATTTTAAAGGCCATTTGTTTTTTAGGATTTTATTTATTTGTCAGAGAGAGAGACAGTGAGCACAAGCAGGCTCCCTGCGGAGCAAGGAACCCAATGCGGGGCTCGATCCCAGGACCCCGGGATCATGACCTGAGCCAAAGGCAGATGCTTAACCGACTGAGCCACCCAGGCGCCCCATGAAAGGTCATTATCATTTCTAAGTCTAAAATATGAGGGTCTCTTTCAAACCGAGAACTCATCCCAACACAAAAACTGCTTTGTCAATACAAACATATTCCCCCAGCAAAACACTTAGAAGCACTGCTGAAAGCTTATGGCAAGTGAAAGAGTCTTACTCCTGTCTGCATTGTACATGTCTTCAAAGGCAAATTCCAGCTCTCTCTGCCAGTCTTCCTTCATTTCACTGCGTTTGTATGGAAGCTCGACTAGTTGCGGTGGCATCTGCGCTACAGTCTGTCTCCTACGTGCCAGGTCCTCTTGTTGGAGCTGTTTGAGTTCTTTCATTAGTTTCTCCTGAGTCTTCAAGAACAGAGGGACTTAATCAACAACAGTTCGGTCACAGACTTTAGACAGTAACATTAACAGGAAGGGAAAAGTGGAGAAATCATGAGGAACAAGGCCTGGAGTTTTCTCCCTGCCCCTTCCCCGTGTTCTGCCACAAAAAGACATTAACTGTCCATTCAAAGACATTTATTGAAAGCCAGGTACCACGTGAGATGCTCGGAACACAATCTCACTCCTAGCCTAGAGATCAACATGCAGGTAATTAGGATTACGTTAGCATTATGGAAGGACAGGTCAGCCACAAGGTTTCCAAATTGTCTGCTGGTTACAGATCTCCTTTCTCAGGATGGCTGTGAAGTGACAGTCTCTGTGAGCTGCCGTGGCTCCTGCAGGGTACTTTGTTCCAGTTCTCCCTGCAGCCAGCAGAATGTACGTAACAGTCCTGGGTAAGGACCACAATCCAGAGTGACTGGCTTAACAGATATTTCTTGTTACTGCATACGCTCACAAATCCCCGTGATGAAAGGGGTTCTGAATATACTTCTTTAACCTTAAAAGGTCTGGCTATTATTAAAGTTTAAGTACAATGTTTTGGTGAGGTTATCTAACTACGTTTTGGTGGTGAAGGATAATGAGGAACGATAAGGAAGACCTCTCATCCCGAGTTGAGGATTTAGCCAGATAGAAGTGGGTGAAAGAGAAGGAGTACAAGTAAGAAAGAGTAGCTGGAGCACAGAGGTATGGGGATGAAGGCACAGGGCATTCGGGGAGAATACACTGCTCTAGGGTATGGGTAGAAAGGGTATGCACAAGGAGAAAAGATAGTATTGGAGAAGCAGGTAGAGGCCAAATACTAGTTACAACAGACTCTAGCAGGAAGTTAAGATCCCAAGGCACAATGCGGTCTGCAGCAAAAAGGCTTCCCCAGGAAAAAGGAAATCGTCTACCAGTGGTGAGACTGCACGTTTTGATGACCATTCTCACATAAGAGACACTAAGTCAAAAGGCAAGAGAGCCCATGTAATAGTGTTTGCCAAGTGATAATACAAACACTACTTATTCTTATATAAAGTTTTATAAATTCATTTCTTTTGTATTAAGATTCAAACGATTTCACTAAATTTTCAACGTTATCTGAATATATGATTTCTGGCTCACTGAAAGTATGGCATATTATTCTATTTGAATTATTTTATAATAACTACCATCACCACTGACATTTGCTGTGAGCCTATGAAGTTCCGGGCACAATTCTAAGGGCTTTACTAAACTCATTTAATCCTCACAAAACAGACAATAAAACAGAATTCAGAGATGTTAGGTAATTTGCCTGAGGTCAACCAGCTAAGCAGTGAAGAAGGGAGAAAATTCCAGGCGGACTGTGGAGTCCACCTTCTTAACCACTAAACACTCTGATTTATGGAAGAATGCATTCAGTTTATAATTGCTTTTCTATCAGTTTAAATCTTAGATGAGAATTACTGGTAATAATTCAGACAATCAGTTATTTTAGTCATAATTTACTCCCAGTTTACAAAATCTAAAAATTTAAGGAAGGTCGTTTATAAATCAGTTAAAATTATTATACCAATGAACTTTGAGACCTTTAATTCCCACAGAAATACTTAAAAACTCACTCTTCACATGAGTGTTTGAAACATCCAAATGTATTAGTCAAATACAGAAGAAATGGTTTGACCTCGAAAATGAATCATTTTTATGCTATGTTTCAGGATAAACACTGAATAAGCGTGACAGAAGCTAAAGTTATAAAGCCAATTTTCATAATACGTATCGTATGGCTCTATGACACTTTTTCAAAGCTCCCTGATAGCCAGGATCATGACTCTACCTTTGAATCAATACTCTGCAAAGCCAACAAGTGCTTTGCTCAGTAAATATTTAATAAACAGAATCCTAAAATCTGCAGAGCACAAATGCAATTCATTAAATAAGAAAAGTGATTCATTTCTTTTCAGGCCATTTCTGGCTGATGAAAATATTAAACTTTTAATAAATTCATCATTATAAAAACTTTTAGAACAGCAATATACTGTGAGAATTGCTGCACCCAACCTGAATTTCAAACAGGAGGTAAAAGTCGGGAAACTTGAAATTACGTGAGTTGAAGACTGTTATTTTCACATTCTTCACACCTCTGTACTTTGAAACCATTTATACTGATCCGTTAGTTCTAGTCTTTCAGTCCAACTACCAGTAGTGGTCCCAGCCAGAATTCTTACTTGAGCCAAATGGATCTTTTTCATTGCTTGGAAACCCCGTACATGTGCCTTTTCACACTGTTCCATTCTCTCCTGTGCTGCTTGTTTTTGTCGTTCTTCCAATCTTTTAGCTTCTTCTTCAGCAGCCAAATGAGGATCTGGCTAGCAATCAATAACATTTTAGACAATTTCAGAAATTGTGAAATAAAGTGATAACTAAAAAACAACCTTAAAATCATGTTTTCCTACTTATATAAAATTAAAAAAGAAGAGTTGTATTTTTAAATGCCCACAATTACGAAGCACATGTATGAAAAATATAAAATTGTTCGTGAAAGTTTAGCAAGCTGGTTCATTTTAAACCAGATCACACTATTCTCACCCACACATTTCTCCATCGTTGTTTTGTTAAGAAATTCCAGTAAAACAGTGTTGTAAGCACTCACAAAGCCAGTAGTTAAGAAGCCACAGACGGCAAAGGTCATTTAGAGAAGCACTGAGATTTGTCTTTGGTTTTCAGTCAACATCTGCTGCTTGACTTCAACCTCAGGAAGGTCAAATCACCAAACAACTACTTTAATATAATTTCTGACTTCCTAAAACTTGTACATAATCAATGATTATGTGATTGTTCAGTCAGCTATCATCTCACCAAGCTAACAATAGCAAGTAAGTGGGGGAAGGGCACATTACCTGGATTTACTATTACGCCTGAATGTTCACTTTCAAATATGGGTAAGCATTCCAAATGTAACTTTAAGTAAACATCTCCTTATGTTATTTTATATGTCAAAATTCTTAGGTGAAATAATGATGATGATTATGAAAGCTATCATAGTTGACCCTTAACAGATTTAAACTGTGCAAGTCCACTTATACATGGGTTTATTCCAATAAATATATTGGAAAATATTTTGGAGATTTGCAAAAATCTGAAAAAACTAGCAGATGAATTATGTAGCCTGGAAATACTGAAAAATTAAGAAAAGTTAGATATGCCATGAATGCATAAAATATATGTAAGGTACTAGTCTATTTTATCATTTACTGCCATAAATACATAAAAATCTCTTATATAAAGTTAAAATTTATCAAAACTTACACACATAAGCACTTACAGACCAAACATGGAAGGCATTCACAGTCGAAAGAAATGTAAACATAAAGATTCAGTATTTAAGTCATAACTGCATAAAATTAACGGTAGTACATCCTGTACTACTGCCATTTTTAGCCACGTCCTGTTGCTATCGCAGTGAGCTCAAGTGTTCTATCTGCTTAAAACACTGTGTGACACTAATCATTCCTGCGTGAGCAATTCAACTCACCAGTAAATCGTGTATGGTGGCAAAAAGTGACTGTCTCGTGGTTCTTGTGTATTTTTCACTGTGTTTATGAGAGTAATACCATAAACTCTGAATAACATCATGGGGCCCATACAAAGTACCACTAGTGATACTGGAAGTGCTCCCAAGAAGCAGAGACAAGTCATGACATTACAAGAAAAAGTTGCACTGCTTGATATACACTGTGGGTTGTGGTCTGCAGCTGCAGTAGCCTGCCATGAATCCAGTGTGAGGAAATTGTAAAAAAAGAAAAGGGAATTTATAAAGCTTTCGCTGCAGCTACAATAGCAGGCATGAAAACCTTGCACTTTTTGCAAAATAACTTTTATCTCATATTGAAAATGCAGCTTTTCTGTAGGTGCAGAATTGCTGCAAGAAAACACATACCTATTAATTCTAATATGATTCAAGAAAAAGGAAGTCTTTTTTTTCTTTTCTAAGGATTTTATTTATTTATTAATGAGAGACAGAGAGAGAAAGAGGAAGAGGGAGAAGCAGGCTTCCCGCGGAGCAAGGAGCCCAATGCGGGGCTCGATCCCAGGACCCTGGGATCATGACCTGAGCCGAAGGCTGACGCCTAACCATCTGAGCCACCCAGGCGCCCAAGAAAAAGGAAGTCTTAAAGCAAAAGGAAGGTGAAAGACCTGAAGCTGGAGAATTTAGAGCAAGCAAAGGACAGTTTGGTAATTTTAGAAAGAGATTTGGCTTAAAAAGATCAAGATAACAGAAGCAGCAGCAGTTTACGGGGTGTATTTAAGAAAATCAGTGAAGAGAAAGGGTATCTGCCTGAACACGTTTTTAATGCAGAGGAAAATACCCTATTGGGAGGGGGGACAACATGCTGCAAAGGGCACTTATTAGCATGGAAAAGAGGTGAGCACTAGGGATTTAAGGCAAGGAGGGATAGGTTAACTACTGTTTTGTGCAAATGCACACAAGTTTATGATCAGGACTGACCTTATCTATAAAGCTGTAACCCTCGAGCCTTCAGAAGGGAAAAGATAAACCCCAGCTGTCAGTCCTTTGGTTGTCCAAGAAGGCCTGGACAAGTAGAACCCTTTCTCTTGATTGGTTCTATAGGTGCTTTGTTGCTGATGTCAGATAGTACCTTATGACCCCTGATCTGGAGGCTAAATTAGAGACGTTGTGTTTGGGAGCAAGCGGACCACGTCAACACTTTCAATATTATATCCCTTTTGAGCCAATAAATATTTATGTAAATCTACATAAAACCAGGCAGAACAACAAAAGCTAGATTAAATCAATAATGTAGTCTTCAAAACATTTATTTAGGGAATTAAAATGCATAAAATTAAATGAAGTAACTTTTAGGAACAATATTTCATTCCACTTAGGCCATGAAATTTTTTAAGAAAAAAATTGGAAATTCGTCATATCATTTGAGGATGAATTAATAGCAGAATGTCAATTTTGCTAAACCAAAATTTTAAGGGAAGGAAAAACTTTAAAATATACAACACTCAAAATAAACATATTCAGTCCAAACACAATGAGGTATATGAAGGATATGAAGAAAATAAGGGTTAGAGTCACTGCCCGAACTTCAAAACAGGATTTTACAAGAATTTTTAGGAAGGCAATCCCTTATAGATTTGTGTTAATGACACTAAAAATTTATATAAAAATCTGGTCGAAATAATTGTTAGATTACATTTTTAGTAGTTGAATCCAGCAGGTATAGGAAACTTGCAAAAACTGTGAATCCCAAGCAAAAATTTTTAGAAAACATGTTTCTAAAAACTTTTCCATGAATTATATACTCTGCAGTGCATGAAACAGTGATATTATTAAATATGCTATTTCTGCATCTTGTACATCAGACATTTGGACAGAAATCTTTTTAAGTATGACAGCAGAGTTTCTGCTTTACTTGTCTATTTTGCGGGTCTCACAGCAAACAATACGGTGGACTGGATTAGAAAAATACTCCTGGGGCACCTGGGTGGCTCAGTCGGTTAAGCAACTGCCTTCAGCTCAGGTCATGATCCCAGGGTCCTGGGATTGAGCCCTGCATCGGGCTCCCTGCTCAGCGGGAAGCCTGCTTCTCCCTCTCTCTGCCTGCTGTTCCTGTGCCTGTGTGCCCACGTGTGCTCTCTCGCTCTCTCTCTGTGTCAAATAAATAAATAAGATCTTTAAAAAAAAAAAAGAAAGAAAAAATACTTCTAGGAAAAAAAAATCTATTTTAAACAAATGCTATGCTATGCAACTATCGTTAACAAAGAACAAACACAATGAAGGCCATGAATAATTTAGAAATTGCAAGCATGTTCTATTAGTTGTGTGCATAGAAAGCAAACGTGGCTGAACATAATTCAGAGAAGAACTGGCTCTAAGTGGGAATATAGTGGACTGAGCGATTCTACTTCAGAACAAATACAAATTTTATGACATGTAAGAGATTTTAGAACTACTTTATCAGGATTCAAGCAAAATATGACAGCACTCGTACATGTTTTAGGCTGACTGAACACATGAAAATAATTTATTTGCAGAAAGCAGCTAAAGAAATCACCAACCATGTATGCCAAGAGTGCATGATACCCACTGTAAAGATCCTATCATTCTACTCCAGAAAAGATGCTAAATTATTGTGTATGTGATATAAGCTTAGATGCAGATGAAAAGTCCGAGGTAATTTTATTATCTGGAAAACCAAACATATTGCTCCACAAGGTTTAAAAGAGAGAGATTTTTCTCAAGTGATGGTATAAAGTAGCAAATAAAGAAAATATCAGAATGCTTCAGTTTGTGGGACTGTTTTTATAAAACTGCATTATACTACTGATCCAATCTTCAAGCCAGAAACTGAAGAGAGAGGTCTTTTAGTTACAATCAAAGAGAAAAGTTTAATAACTCACTGTAAGACTATCAGTGGTACCCTATACTATAGCTAGGTAAACACACATTTTTCTTCATCAATATTACTTGAGAGAGAACTATTTAGTACTGCAAAATGTAATATAGTAACCACAAAAACAAGTTAGCTACAGACTGAAGTTGTTGTTTTTTGTTACAGTAATATTCAAGTTGTAATAATAATTTACAATTTTAAACAAATCAAGATTTATTCTTATTTCTTGGAAGTTAATTCTACAATGAGAATACTCATCTTAGGTCTTGATGAATAGCGATTTTAACAACTGCCATTAAGCATGTAACCAAAATGTGTATTTGCTGTGATCTAAACTCCACAGGAAAGCTATACTGAGAAAGTCTGTTTTCCCAGGAGCCAAACATATCCAACATGAAAAGAAATTAAAATCCAGTTACAAAGAGATAGCAATTTCAATAGCAAGGATTATCATTTATCACTCTTGAGACTGGCAACAATTTCTAAACCATAATCATCCATACAAGGGAATGGAGAAAGGTATGGTAAGATGGTCATTCTCATAAGTTGCCGATACTTCTTACAAGGCAATTTAATGATCCATATCCAATTTAATGATTGTATCAAATGTTACATAGTTTGGAACCAGTAATTTCTCTTCTAGGAGTCTACTCTAAACATACCTCAGAGTTGTAGACAAAAATGTACAAGATTATGTTTGCATTATTTACAGAAACAAAAAGAAATGAACAAAAGAACGATGGTTAAACCTATGATGAAATATTGTGTCTATAAAAAATTATGTTTTGAAAAGTGTGCATATGTTTACATATAAAGGCTACAATGAATTCATTAATGTATTAATCACATTACTTTTAGGTGATGGAATTGTAGTTGTTTTTCCTATAGTTTATGCTTATGTGTATAGTTCCAAATTTTTCATAGAGAATATGTATAGATATAACTCACTTCAATGAACAGAGAAACAAAGTGCGGACTGTGAACAACAATAAGTCAATCACCTGCTTTGTGTCCATCTCTCTATTCACAAAAGTGCAAAGATGATGATAGGTGGATCTACCGGTTTTCACACTAGAAGTTCTCTTTAGTTCAATGTTCTGAAAAAGGAACACAGACAATGGAGTATTAGGTTAACAGTATTAATTTTCAATTAAAGCTGGAACCCCCCCCAAAAAACTGGACCCAATAAAAAAAAGTAATTTTGTTTTTAATCAGTTATCCTTATTCATTTTTCTCTACATGGGCTGTATTTCCATTACCTGGAATGTAGGTTTAAAAGCTGGAGTATACTTAGGCAAGAATACTAACTCAGGAATGCTGTACAGTTGACTACACCACAGCAGGAGGCACAGAGTGACAAGCTGCTCTCCTTTTATGGATTCTAAGTTTGATCACTCGGTTATGGTAGTGCATGCCCAGTGATGAGAAAGTTCAAACAGAAGTAGGACAATGAATAAATGTAGAAGGATGACAGATACCGGTCTGGTGCCAAAGTATCACCTCCCAGATTACTCGGTAATTGAAAAGAGAAAAATAGACCTTTATGATAGAGATCTCTTGTAGTCACCACCATAACCAAATGAGACAAATACAGAATATGAGAAACTAGTCTCTTCAAAAAGTCTGAAATAAAAAAGTTGACCCGGGTTGCGCAAGATAATTCCAAGAGAGAATAAGACAAAACAAGCAGAAGCAAGGGGTGAAGCCCGACTGGATCCTGGTTTAAAAAAGAAGTTGTAAAATAAAACAATTTAGGGACAACTGGAGAATGTTGATTACGGACTGTATATTAAGTGGTATTAAGAAATCAATGTTAATTTCCTTAATGTGATACTGTGGCTGCATAAGAGAAGGTCCTTAATTCTTATAAGGAGCGTAATGAAGTATTCAGGATGAAACGTCATCTCTACAACTTAAATTCAAATGTATACATTTGTACATACAACTATTTGAAATCTATACACATGTATAGATATAAACTATTCACTATTTTCCTTTCTCTGTATTTTGAAAATTTTCGTAATAGAAAGTTGGGGAAAAAAGTTCAGCTACACATTTGCACATCATTCATATTTGCACTTACACATGTTTTATTTATGTAAATATGTGACCTTGGCTCGGTAGGAACATTATGAATTACAATAAAGGTAATCAAAACGCATCATGGATAAAATACTCCTTTTAACACCTTTTAACACCATACTGAGGGAGTGACTGAAATCTGACTTTCCCATTTGTATCTTGGATCAAATGGCGTAGCAGATGGCTCCACATAAAAGCAGGAAGGCTGACAAAATGAAAAGCTTAAGAGGGCAACATCTGGTACTTATGCTCATCTTACATACATAAAATATACTTGTATATACAATGAAATCAGATATCCCTATATTTATGGGGGGGTTTTACTTCTATATTTTAGATAAAAATAACTATGTAATTGTGAGAACCATCCAAAGAGCCATTTCAATAACTACAACAAGCTATTGTAAAACAAAAGAACCAATACCTTTTAAAATTAATTTCCACTTTACTTAATGTCTTTTCAAAAACAAGCTCCAGATCACAAAAGCACACATATTACTCCCATACAGAAACAGACTTCACTCATCCACTTTATGTAATCTTGTGTAAATTTATCCAAACCTAACTTCTTTACCTGTAAAATAATAACTATTTACAACACCCAAATCTTGAATGTGAAAAAGTTGATAGGGCAAATAATCTGTTTTTTTCCATTATAATTAAAGGACATAAAAAAAAAAGACCAAACCACTTACACTTTTTTAAAAATCAAAAATATGGTTTTTGAAACAACTAAAATAAATTAAGACAATTGGTAAAAACTGAATACAGACTAAATATAAGATATCAGGAATATTAGTCCTGTGCTTTCAAAAAAAGTAATTATATATCAGAGTTACATACTAAAGAATGGGTAAAATGATATCTAAGATTATTTTTAAATACTCCAGACATACTCATGTGTTACCTGTAACCTTAAAAATTAAGTTTAAGCAAATGAAATTTTGACCTGCATTGAATTCTAATAGTAAAGAAGAAGTATTATAACCTAGTTCTTCTCAACACTCAAAGAAATTCACCTCAAAAAGAGTTGGAGGTGGTGGTGGCAAACTTGTAATTTTGGCCGATCTCTCTTTTTCCACAAGCAGTGCTTCCTTTCGAGCTGTTATATGCCTTGAAAAACAAGAGATGTCCTAAATTAATCTCTCAAGTAATGTTAGAACACAACCCTCAGGGTCTAAAATATAAAAGCCACAGGATCTCAAGAAATCCTCCAATCTGATCCCACAGGCTCAATATGCTGTTTAATAAACAATCTATACACACTGGACACGTAAGAAAATGCATACCAAGTAAAAGAGGTGTATCTTTAAAGACATAAAGCCCTATGGTGAAACTGACCCAACAAACATCTAATATTTCTTCATTTACAATAGTGTAGATTAAAAACCAGAAATGTTGATAAAGATTGGGGTCACTGTATAAAATAAGCACTGTTGACTAGTAATAGGCTCCATCATCTTTACAACATGCAAAAATGATTTGCCAAGAGTCTAAACCTCTTTTCATGTTCTTAATTGCACTGATTTTTCTTTTTCTTTTTCTTTTTTTTTTTTTTACATCAGAGGCAGATTCTGGGGGACATGCATTTTGAACTAGCCATACATTTCTCCAGAAACTAAGTAATTGTCGAAGTCATATGAGAAGAGAAAGTTCATGTGTTACTTTGTGCACCAAGGTAAACCACACCTCCACTGCATTATTTTTAAACCAAGTTTAACACACCAATGGATATACCATATGACTTATATTTAATACCTGCTTAAACAGTACCCAATGTACTCTCTACTTCTAGCCATATCACTTTTCAGTGGAAAATGTGGTAAATTTCATTATTACTTTACCAGGTTTTTTGTTTCACTAGTTCTTCTTTTTTATTTTTCTGTAATTTTAGAGCTTCTTTATGCCTCATTTCTGCTTTTCTTCTTCTTTCTGCTGCCCGCCGTGCCAGAGCATTTAAATCAGGTTCCTAAAAATATATATTACTTAAAATGTTATGTTAAACAAGATTAAAATGCCAACCATGTAAGTAATATGGATGTTTCTCCAGTCAGGGCAAAATCATGAAGGTATTCAAATGACTGAAGTTTGGGAAACGGCGCACTAAAGCAAAAAGTTAATGGTGGCATAAATAAAACTATAAATATCAGATGTCACAACTTAAGGCTATTATTAAAAACACAGATTAGATTAAACCCAGAGAGCAAGAACATATTTCATTGTCACATACTGTAAAGATATTTATTTTCCTAATTGTTTGATATCAAAGACCTGCCTTCTCTGGAACCAGGTTATTTATTTTGTGCAACTATCTCTGGGACCAGAATCTAGTCTTTCCCAACCATAACTCACAATAAACAAAATATGGTCAGGGAACACTGTTAAAGTTCTACTTTGCCTTTTTGAAAGTCATCAAAGAATTTTTACTATATGTGAATGAAATATAAGTGTATACACAATGTTCAACTATACATGTCTTAGAGGTATGAAGAATCATAATAAAATGGGAAATCTGAATTCACCCCAATGAATCTGTCCAAAATGCTTGAAATAATCAACAACTGATTCAGAAGGTTATTTTATTTACCCAGACAGTTAAGGACTAGAAGAGAATAATTCCAATTTAAACACCATATGAAGACAGATTTTACTTGATGTGACTCTTACTAGGAAATGCATCTAGCAGCATTACTGAAAGACATTAATATACAAAAAAGTTGAGGCAGGTCTGCCAGGGCAGCCCCAACACGGAGCACCCCGGGAACCCCAGACTGCTCCAGTTTAGTCATCTTGCCAGTATGGCCCCAGCAGAGAGCACCTGAGACCCCTGGTCCATGCCCAAGTCCACTCTAGTTGTCCCATCAGGCTGGTCCCACAGTGCAGCACACCTGGCCCACAACTGTAGCAGCTCCAGCTGGCTAGCCAAAGCTACCAGGCACACTCAGTCTACACTGGAGACATTCCTACATAAGGCCACTCCCTCAAGACCAGGAGAGGGAGCTGTTCCACCTAATTCCCAGAAACAAACACAGAAAGTCAGACAAAATGAGGAAACAGAGGAATATGTTCCAAATGAAAGAACAAGGCAAAACTACAAAAAAAGCACTGAACAAAATGGAGACAGGCAATATAGCTGGTAAAGAGTTAAAAGCAATGGTGAGAAAGATGCTCACCGGGGATTAAAGAGTGGATGAATTCAGTGAGAACTTAAAGAGAGAGAAAATATAAAAAAGAAACAATCAGAGTTGAAGAATACAGTAACTGAAATGAAAAATACACTAGAGGGAATCAACAGTAAGTTAAACGATGCAGAAAAATGAATCAGTGAGCTGGAAAACAGGGTAGTGGGAAGCACCCAAGCTAAACAGCAAAAATAAAAAATAATTTAAAAAATGAGAATAGGTTATGGGACCTGAGACACCATCAAGCGTAACAGCATTCACGTTATAGGGATCCCAGAGGAGACTTAAAGGGGCAGAAAACGTATTTGAAGAAACAATAGCTGAAAACTTTCCTAACCTAGGGAAGTAAACAGACTTCCAGGTCCAGGAAGCAGGGAGAACACCTAATAACATGAAACCAAGGAGGCACATACCAAGACAAATAATTAAAATGTCAACAATTAAATCATCACCATGAAACCAGCCTTACAAGTAATGTTAAAGGGACTTAAGTGGAAAAGAAAATGCCATAACTAGAAGTGAGAAAATTATTAAAGAAAAAAATTCCACTGTAAAAGCAAATATACTGTAAAGGTAGTAGATTAATCATTTATAAAGCTAGTATTAAGATTAAAGGATAAAAGTAGTAACATCAATTATATCTACAATAATTAGTTAAGGGACACACAAAATAAAAAATTTAAAATACTACATCACACACATAAAATATGAAAGGGGATAATAAAAATGTAGTGCTTTTAGAATGTGTTCAAACTTAAGCAACCATCAACTTAATACAGACTGCTATACACATAGGACACTATATATGAACCTGATAATCACAAACCAAAAACCTGTAATAGACACACAAAGAGAAAGAAATCCAAGCATTAACACTAAAGAAAGTCATCAAAGGACAAAGAGAGCAAGAGAAGAGGAAAGGAACACAGAACTACAAAACAACCAGAAAACAACAAAATGGCAATAAGTACGTATCTATCAATATGGCTCAGTCGGTTAAGTTCCGCCTTCGCCTCAGGTCATGATCCCAGAGTTCTGAGATCGAGTCCCACGTCGGGCTCCCTGCTCCTTGGGAGCCTCCTTCTCCCTCTGCCTCTCTCTCTCTCTCTCTCTCATGAATAAATAAAAATTAAAAAAATCTTAAAAAAATATAATTTCTTTAAATGTAAATGAACTAAATGCTTCAATAAAAAAAAGGGGGTGAATGAATGGATAAAACATGACCCATCTATGTGCTGCCTACAAGAGACCAACTTTGGACCTAAAGACACATACACACTGAAAGTCAAGGGCTGGAAAAAGATACTCTATACAAATGGAAGTTCAAAAAAAAAAAAAAAAGCCAGGGTAACAATACCTATTATCAGACAAAACAGACCTTAAAACAGACTATACCAAGAGACAATGAAAGGCACTACATAATAAAAAGGGATCAATCCAACAAGAGGCTGTAACAATTGTAAATATCTAGGCACCTAACATAGGAACACCTAAATATATAAAGCAAATGTTAACAGACATAAAGGGAAGAAAGTGACAGTAATACAGTAATAATAGGGGACTTTAACAGCCACTTACATCCACAGATCATTCAGACAGATGGACTTAAAATATATAGAGATTACATTCCATCCAAAAAAAATAAAAATGCAGAATACACATTCAAGTGCACATGGAACATTCCCCAGGATAGATCACATGTTAGGCCACAAAACAGTCAATAAATTTAAGAAGTCAAATCATATCAAGCGCTTTTCCAACTACAACAGTATGGAACTAGAAATCAATTACAAGAAAAAAACTGAAAAAAACAGAACAAAACAAAAAACACAAACCCAAACAAATAGAGAATAAATAACATGCTATTAAACACAAATGGGTAACAAAGAAATCAAAGAAGAAATAAAATACGTAGATACAAATGAAAATGGAAACACAATGGTTCAAATTCTTTGGGATGTAGCAAAAGCAGTTCTAAGAGGCAAGTTTTTAGCAATACAGGCCTCTCTCAAGAAACAAGAAAAATCTCAAATAAATAACCAAATTTACACCTAAAGGAACTAAAAAACAAGAAGAAGCAAAGCCCAAAGTTAGTAAAAGTTAGGAAATAAAGATCAGGGTGGAAATAAATTAAAAAATAGATTAAAAAAAAACAAGATCAATGAAACTAAGTTGGTTTTTTGAAAAGAGACATAATTGAGAAACATTTTGCTAGACTCATCAAGAAAAAAGAAAGATCATTCAAATAAAATTTGAAAGAGAAGTTATACCACAGAAAAACGAAGGATTAGAGGAGACTACCATGAAAAATGATATACCAACAAATTGGACAACCTAGAAAAAAATGGATAAATTCCCAGAAACAATCTTCCAAGACTGAATCAGGAAGAAATAGAAAATATGAATAGACTGATGACTAGTAACAAAACTGAATCAGTATTCAAAAAACTCCCAACAAATAAAGGTTCCACGACCAGATGACTTCCAGTGAATTCTACAAAACATTTAAAAAAGAGTTAATACTGACCCCTTCTCAAACTATTCCATTAAATAGAAGAGGGGGGAATGGTTCCTCATTCTACAAGGCCAACATAACCCTGAAACCACAATCAGACAAAAACTGCAGAAAAAGAAAATCACATCCATTTATCCTTGATGAACACAGATGCAAAAATCCTCAACAAAATATCAGCAAACTGAATTCAGCAATACATTAAAAGGATCATTCATCATAATCAAGTAGGATTTATTCCAGGAACGCAAGGATGGTTCAAAAACCACAACTCAATTAATGTGATATACCACATTAACAAAACAAAGAGCAAAAACCATATGATTAATTTCAATAGAAGCAGGTAAAGCATCTGACAAAAATCAACATCCATTCATGATAAAAACTCTCAACAAAATAGGCTCAGAGGGAACATATCTCAACATAATAAAGACCATTTATGAGAAACCCACAGCTAACATCATACTCAATGGTGAAAAGTTGAAAGCTCTTCCTCTAAGATCAGAAACAAGACAAGGATGTCTACTCTATTATTCAACATAGTACTGGAATTCCTAGGCACGGAAATCACACAAGAAATAAAAGGCATCCAAACTGGAAAGGAAGAGCTAAAGCTGTCACTATTTGCAGATGACATAGTTTCACATATAGGAAAACCTGAAGACTCCATCAAAAAGCTATTACAATAAATGAACTCAGTAAAGTTGCAGGACACAAAATACACAGAAATCTGTTCCATTTCTATACATTAATAACAAAGTAGCAGTAAAAGAAATTAAGAAAACAATCCCATTTACAATTACATCATAAAGAATAAAATACCTAGGAATAAATTTAACTGAGGTGAAAAGACCTGTACTCTGAAAATTAAAAAACACTGATGAAATATATTGAAGATGACACAAATGGAAAGACATTCAATGTTCACAGATTGGAAGAATAGTTAAAATGTCCATACCACCCAAAGCAATCTATGGAGCCAATGCAATCCCTATTAAAATATCAATAGTATTTTCCACAGAACTAAAACAAATAATCCTAAAATCTGCATGGAACCACAAAGACCCCAAATAGCCAAAGCAATCTTAAGAAAGAAGAACAAAACTGGAGGCATCACACTTGCTGATTTCAATCTGTATTACAAAGCTGTAGTAATCAAAACGGTATGGCACTAGCATAAAAACAGACATAGAGCTTAATGGAACAGAATAGAGAGCCCAGAAATAAACCCACGTTTAAATGGTCAATTAATCTGTGACAAAAGAGGCAAGAATATACAATGGAGAAAAGACAGCCTCTTCAATAGTGTTGGAAAAAATGGACACTTTCTTACACCATAAACAAAAATTAACCCAAAATGGATTAAAGACCTAAGTGCAAGACCTGAAACCATTAAACTCCAAAAAGAAAACATAAGTAGTAATTTCTTGGAAATCAGTCTTAGCCTTATTTTTCTGGATTTGTCTCCTCAGGCAAGGGGAAAAAAAGCAAAAATAAACAATTGGGACTAAACTAAAAAGCTTTTTACAATAAAGGAGACCATCAAAAAAAGCAACCTACTGAATGGGAGAAGGTATCTGCAAATGATATATTAGATAAGGCATTAATATACAAGATATATAAATAACTCATATAACTCAAAACAACAAAGATCAAATCTAATTTAAAAATGGGCAGAGGATGGGGTGCCTGGGCGGCTCAGTTGTTAAGCATCTGCCTTTGGCTCAGGTCATGATCCCAGGGTCCTGGGATAGAGCCCCACATTGGGCTCCCTGCTCCACGGGAAGCCTGCTTCTCCCTCTCCCACGCCCCCTGCTTGTGTTCCCTCTCTCGCTATGTCTCTCTCTGTCAAATAAATAAATAAAATCTTAAAAAAAATAAAATAAAATAAAAATGGGCAGAGGATCAGAATAGTTTTCCAAAGAAGACATATTGCTGGCCAAAAGACACATGAAAAGATGCTCAACATTACTACTTAGAGGAATGCAAATTAAAACCACAATGAGGTATCACCTCACACCAGTCAGAATGGCTAGTATCAAAAAGAAATAACAAGTGTTGGTGAGGATATAGAGAAAAGGGAATCCTCACGCACTGTTGGTGGAAATGCAATTTGGTGCAGCCACGGTGGAAAACAGTAGAGGTTCTTCAAAAAATTAAAAATACCAAACGATCCAGTAATTCTACTGCTGGGTATTTACCCAAAGAAAATGAAAACACTAATTTGAAAAGATATATGCACCCCCGTATATTTTAAGATTTTATTTATTTATTTGAGGTGGGGAAGGGCCAAGGCGAGGGAAAAGCAGACTCCCCACTGAGCAGGAAGCCTGAAGAAGCAGAAGCAGGAAGAAGGGGGAAGCAGCAAAAGCGGGAAGCGGGGCTTGATCCCAGGATCCTGGGATCATGACCTGAGCCGAAGGTAGCCACTTAACCGACTGAACCACTCAGGAGCCCCTGCACCCCCATGGTTATTGCAGCATTATTTCCAATAGCCAAATCTTGGAAGCAGTCCAAGTGTCCATCGACAGATAGAGAGATGAAGAAGATATGGTGTATATATACAATGGAGTATCACTCAGTCATAAAAAAAATAAGATCTTGCCATCTGTGGAAGTATGGATGGAGTTTACAGGTAATATGCTAAGTAAAATGATTCAGACAGAGAAAGACAAATACCTTATGATTTCACTGGTAAAAAACAAATGAACAAAAAAACCAGAAATCAACTAATAAACACAACTGGTGGTTGCCAGAGTTGAGTGAGTAGGGGATGAGTGAAATAGGTGAAGGAGATTAAGAGGTACAAACTTCTCACTATGAAATAAATAAATCACGGGAATGAAAAGTACAGCATAGGGAATATAGTCAATATTATTGTAATAACTCTGTATGATGACAGCTGGTAACTACAATAATCAGGATGAGCATTGCATAGTGTATGTAACTGCTGAATCACTGTTGTATACCTGAAACTAATATAATACTGAATGTAAACTATAATTTTAAAAAAATAATCACAGAAAACAAATTAGTTCAGGCTGGCCAAAACCAATTCTATACATGCATAGTATACTATAAACAATTTACTTTTTACCAATACCACTACCAGACAGGTAGTCAAATAAGCATTCACTTACATTTTCTTTGGCCTGTTGGTGTCCCTCTCCCATACTTCTTAAACTTGCCAAATACAGCTTTTCCAAGTTCTTTATTTTCTGAGTTTGTGATTCTTTCCATTCTGTCCTTAGTTCCTCTGCCAAACGAGTTAATTGCTGATTTCTCCTCTGTTTTATGTCTTCTCTTATCTGTAAAGCGATACCCCTTTCTTGTTCTCGAACCTAAAGAATGCATATTTAACAGATTATATGAGAAGAGGCTTACTTTAAGTTTTTTGAAAAGCTTTCTGGAAATAGGAACTTCAATGAATTCTCCTCAGGTGTATCAATTCTTCCGAATATCTATATTAGATAAGGCCTCTGTAAAGCGGAAAATCTGGTGATGTAAAAAAGTTAAAACCTCAAGACGACTTCTAAAGTTCTCTAACTTATTAGCTATTATCTTCTCCCCAACCCAAGCACTAACAGGACTACCATTATCATTTTAATAACTGGTAAGAGGTTAAAATGGTAAGGGTGTTCAATAAAATTTATAGCCAAGGGGCGCCTGGGTGGCTCAGTCGGTTGAATGGCTGCCTTTGGCTCAGGTCATGATCCTGGAGTCCCAGGATGGAGCCCTGCTTTGGGCTCCCTGCTCAGCAGGGAGTCTGCTGCTCCCTCTCCCTCTGCCCCTCCCCCCACTCGTGTTCTCTCTCTTTCTCCCTTGCTCATTCTCTCAAATAAATAAAATCTTAAAAAAAAGGTAAAAAAGAATAAAATTTATAGCCCAGGTGAGTATAGAGCCAGATGAGAAGTCCATATTTGTGGTACATCATCCCCAATTTCAGCCAGAATGGCACCTAAAAACACGCTTCACAAGGGCTTAACTATCTTACTCTGAAAAGACTTCTAGAAAATAATCTACAACTTCTTAAATAAATGTTATAGCAGCTTATAATCTTTCCATTAAGTCTTATTCAAAGCCATTCTAATCTTCCTACTCTAATCTTCATCAGTAACACATAGTTTGAAAAATGTTTAAAGAACCATTTTCCAGTAATTACCGAGTCCAATAATCCCTATCTCAAACTCTTCTTCATCTATTTACCATTTCAGCCTATTTTTTCAAATTTTCCTAGGGCTCTTAAACAGCCAGAAAAGGGTTTTAAATGCATCACTCAGAACTCTCTGCTGTAAAAAACACTAATAATTTGAGGAAGACAAAGAATTTGAAGCCTTGTTCTAGATGAACCTTACCTGCAGCAATCTTAGTTTTCGTCGCCTTTCATAATCTTCCTTTAAAATGTAAGCCTCCTCGTTAGGACTCAGTCTCAGCTTGCCAGCATTCACTACCTTTCTTTTCATTTCCGAGTACTTTAAATATAAAGTTTCTGAATTAAAAAAAAATGAAAAATGTCTATTAAAACAGGGCAGCAAAGATTAGAACGATGTTTAAAATACATTTAATAGTTGACATTAAAAGGACTATATATACACAAAATAATTTGGGTAAACTGAGCCCAGCTTATATATTTACAAATTGCAATTACTAAATTCAGCACTTAAGTCAATGATTCTCAAATGGGGAGAAGGGGTTAAAAGGAAGGTGAATCAGAATTACTTGAAAAAGTTTTTCCCCCATGACAGCAGAGTGTTGTTTACCTAGAATATCTGGGACCTGACTTATTTCTGACTGGGATTTCCAGAGTTTACCTACCTTAAATGTAAAAAAGCACAAAGACTTAAAAAAAATGTTTTAGCATAGAATAAATGTTTTTGCAATTACAATTTTACATTTTAGAACTCTGATAACTTGTTCATAACCAGAAGGACTGTGTAATTGCAAAAGGCTCCCAGTCCCTAGTTTCAACTCCCAGTCTGTTGTATATAACTTGATGACCAAGTGTCACTGTGTCATATGGAATCACATTAACCCCTCAACAATTCTTTAATAATTACAATGGTGTGATGGTTTTAAATCAATGACCATTTAAAAAATTTCTGAGAATGAGTCTGTTTGCATGAGTCAGGTGTTTAGGTTCTCCGATCAATTAATGCCACTGACATTCAGGTGTTCTCACTCTCCTCCCTTTTACATCCTTCTGAAGCTTGCTGAAGCTCCACTTCTTCATGAAACTGTCCTCTAGTAATTTTTGCTTCACCCACCCACCACCTCATTCCTGACTTGCCCACCCAGAATGCACATTATCTTTACACTCAGTTTGGAGACGAATCTAATGCTGTCTTGGTATTACCTTGCTCTAGTTTTTCATCAGTTACACTGTGCCTTTTCTAGCTAGATTCCTAACAACTGAAGGACAGAGGTTATAGTTTTATTTTAATATTCAAATTAATTTAACAAATAACAACTATCAGGCAGTATTTCACAAACTATGGATGGATACTGTTTTGGGCTAGGAGGACTTAAAGTTATCTAAGAGGGACTAATCGGACTCTGATGCCAATAAATAATTGCTTGCATTTGAAGATCTTTTCCAGTAAATAAAGTAACAGTAGGTAAAGTGCTGTCTTCCTCATTTTATAAATGAAGAATCAAAGGCCTCTTGTGTTAAAAGACTTCACCTAAGTGACAGGATCTACTGGCAGGTCCAAAGGAAGAATCTGGTTTCCTTATTCCATATGGCTCCTAACTTTCTGATATGCTAAAACATGTGGAATGAGGAAATTTTTGTTTAAACTGGTATTTTTTGCTAGTGGGGATTGATGAACAAGGAAGGACCGAACAAAGAAAAAATGAGCAAGATTAAATTCAGTCTTATTTTTTTCTGAAGGTAATTCCTGATAAATCTCACAAAGTATCATGAGAAAAAAAGACAAAAAAGAGAACATACTGTAAAATTCCATTTATATGAAGTTCAAAAACAAGCAAGACTAATCCATGATGACAGATTAAAACAGGGGTCACCATTCTGTAGGTTAATGACTAGGAGGGGGCACATAGGAGCCTGCAGGGATGCTAGAGATGATCTGTATTTTGATCTGTGTTATAATTATACAGATGTATACATATGTAAAAATTCCTCAAATGATACACTTAGATTTGTGTCTTAAGGTTATACCTCAATAAAAAAGGGAAAAAGTCCTGTTTTTTCAGATTGTTTTTTGAGTATCTATCATCTCAATTGCTTGAGGATTACAAGGAAACATACATTTGGTACTTCTACCTCCTGAGATGTGGTAGAATAATTTTTCTACTTTACTTTTTTAACTTATTTGGAAATAATTTCAGACTTAGAATTCCCATATACTCTTTCCCCAGCTTCTCTAAACATCAGTCAGAGCACAATGACCGAAACCAAGAAACTGACACTAACACAATACTTCTAACTAATTTACAGACTTTACTCAAATTTTGTCAAGTATTTCACTCACATCTATTTTCTGAACGAGGACCCAATCCAAGGACAACCCATTGCTTTCGACTGCTGTGTTACTCTGGGTCCTCCAAGAAGCAGAGGACAAGACAGGATTAAACCCACAAAGATTTTATTAGGAGAAATGCCTGTGTGAGGGATAACGGGAGGGAGATGGCAAAAACTGGGAGCACTTCAGACTTCCATGCAAATCTGACACTGAATAGAAGGGAAAGTTGGGTAGATGACTGCCATGCAGTCTAAAGAAGATTCAGTAAGATCTCTGAGGAGTTAAGGGAAAGTCCCTTGTTTCTCAGAATAGGCCTGCCTTAATTCCCATGCCATGCTCAGTCATTGGCCAGAAATAGCCCTTGGGAAGCCCTGGGAAGCATCCAGAACAAAGGAGCTGAAGGTCTGTGAATTACATTCTCATGGCTGTCGAAACTGTCACCTATCCTTGGACTCCTCTAATCTGAGACAGTTCCTCAGTTTGTGCCTTTCTTTTTAACATCCTGACTTTTAAAAACTACTGGCCAGTTATTTTGTAGAATGTCCCTCAATTTGGATTTCTTTTCTTGTGGTTAGACTGAGATTACACATTTTTGCCCAGGAACGTGGAAGTGATGATGCACCCTTTTTCAGTGCATTATATTATTTTAACTGGTGATGTTAATTTTGATTCCTGGTTAGGTGGTGTCTACCAGGTCTCTCCACTTTTCCTTTATTAAGTATTTGGAGAGATGAGACTATATATAAATAGCATGTTCCTGATTACACCTTTGCTCCTTCGTATCCACTGACAGTTGTTTGAAGCATTAACTATAGCATTTACCAAAAAGCATTTTCTATATCCATTATTCTTTCTACACTTATCAGTTGGAATCCCACTGTAAGGAAGAGTTTCCCCTGCTCCCTCTTATTTATTAAATCATTTATTCGTATCAGTATGGATTTTTATATTGTGAATTAATACTATCCAATACCAGACGATATTAACTTATTTTTAAAGATTTTGTCCTGAGAATTAAATGGCACTTGGTATATTGTAATCACAAAATACTAGACTTAGAAGATTTGTGTTCAAGACTCATCACAACCATTTACAGCAGGAAGACACTGGCCAGGTCGTTTAAGTTACCGTGGTCTCGTTTTCTCAAAACTATGTAATGGGAATCCTAACATCTATCCCAACAGGTTGTTCTGATAATTACGTGACTTAATGTGAAACTGCCAAATACTTTTAAGTATTAAGAACTCAAACGTTCCCTACTGTGAGAGCAAAAAAGAGCACGCTCTCTGCGAGAAACAATTCCAGGCAGTGCTCTTAAACGGCTCCCGAGTTTCAGGACAAGTCCTGGGGGGACCTAGGGGCAGGGTGGGCAGGCCGCAGCGAGAAGCGCTTGCAGCAGCAGCCCCGGAGGCCCTCCCGGCCGACCGCGGTGGGGAAGCCCAAGGACCGCGCGCGACCCCACCCCGGGACCGAGCGCAAGGCCACACGCGCCTAAGGCGGGAGAGCAACCTCTCGCAGCAAGCTGCGGGTCTGCGTCGGGACGCACCTCCCTTCCCCGCACTCGTCGCCACCGCCAGGCCGACGCTATCCAGGGCCCGGGGCGCGCCGAGGCCTCAGAAGCGCGGGCCGTGCTGCGTTCCAGACGCCGCGCCTTCACGGCATCCCCTTCCCGGGGAGCACACCCCCCAGCTCCTGGGCTTCGGGGGGTTGTGCACGCCCGGGCCGCGGGAAGCCGGTGCGTCCGTCACTCACCTGAAAACCAGGGGCCGGGAATCAGGAACCGCAGCTCAGACAGAGACGGCCCCAAGGCCCGCGGCCCACCAGCTTCCCAACAGCCGTTTGTGCGCCTGCGGGGCAGCCATCTCCAAGCGCCCGTCGCTTCCGTCATTCAAACCGCCCGCCAATGGCGGGACCAAGCGGCGGGAATCGGGCTAGTCCCGCCTCCCGCGAGGGCCGCTGGGACGGCCGCGCCGGAAAAGCCCGCGCACACGCCAAACCCTACGTAGCGGTCCATTATTTCACATACGTACCGAGGCTTTGAGGTTCACTGTCTCTCACTGGCTTCCCTTTACACAGCAGGAGACAGAGGTCCAGAAAGGAGAAGATATTTGCCCAGAGCATTGAGGGTGGCTTTAGTTTTAGGCCCTATTATGAGGATGCCACGGGATATGTATCCTTTTGCGCGTTGACTTGTACAATTCGTTTGGGACTGTCATTCTGCAGTTAGTGTCTCATAGCGTTCATTAGGGGCTCCAACTTGTACAACAATGAACCATATCGTGACAGACTGTGCCTCCAGAGGTCTGATACATCTACATGTCACAGTTTAAACTATAATCAGGAGATAAGTGCAGATTTATATTTATTGAGCAACTATTATGTGCCAAGTACAGTGTGGTAGGTGCAGGGGAGACAAGGGTAAATGGGTTATGGCCCCTCTCCTAGATTTTGTAGCCTAGAGGTAAAACATGGCAAGAATCAAAGAATTAGAACATGGGGAGTGGGAAAGAGGGAAGTTGCTGACATGATCAGATTTGGCTTCATGGTGGAGAAGAGGCCAGAGGGAATGAAGACTGAAGATTGAAGGCAGAGAAACCAATTAGGATACTACTATAGGAAGTGAAAGATGATCGAAAACGAGGCCAAACATCAGAAATTGGTGGTTACCTGGTTATGGAAAGCAAAGGAGAAGGAGAATCAACCATGATGCCTAAGTTCTATATTTGGCACTGAGTGGATGGGGATAACATCCTTCTAGAACTCAGGAAGAAGAGCAGGTTGGGGGCGGGGGAGTAATGAGTTAAACTTTGAATATTTTGAATTTAAGCTGTTTATAGGATATCTAGACAAAGGATGAATTGTAGAAATATTTAGGAGGCAAAATTAGTAATACTGACAAAGGATTGCATGTGGGGTTGAAGGAAAAGTTGAGAGTGAAGTTAACCTCATAGGCTAACAATGTTAAAGGTGGTGCTGCTACCAACCAAGGGAGAAATCAGACGTGGAAGTCAGTTAAGTGGGCAAGGTGATGAGCTCAGCTCTGGACATATTGAACTTTACTTGGGTGTGGAACATTTTGTGATGTGCAGTAAGCAGATGACTACAGTGGTAGACAGCCCAAGAACTGGGCTAGCATTTAGACTTGGGTTTCATTTCCATATGTGTGATAACCAAAGCTATAGTAGATAAGATCACTTAGGATTTGCAGAGTGATTAGAGCAATGAGCTAAGGACCAAACTCTAAGGAACATCAAAACTTAAAGGGAGTTGGAGAAAGGAACTGTCCAAGTACATGAAGAGATAGTGTGCCCCCACCTCAGCTTTGCAAACAAGGAAGCTGAGTTAAGGGCAAATTCAGTGACTTGGCCAAAAGCACATGTAAGTGGAGGGTGGAACCAGAGCTAGAATTCATGTCCTTATCTTAAATACTAGAATTTTTCTTCCCTGTCTCCCTTCCCCATTTCAGTTCACATTATCTTGATGGACAGTTGTATTCATTATAAACATAGTTGAAACATCCTCAACATAGACTCAGAGACAACCTCTTACACCCAACAAAAGATGTGCCCATTATTTCATGCTGTGGGCTAGGTTTAGTGCCCACCATGTTTTTCAAAAGCACCCTGCACCTTTCCCATCATGGCACTTATCAGTTCTTATTGAAATGAACTATTTATGGGGCTCTCTATTGATTAGACTCAGTTCCTCAAGAACCAGTAGAGCATTTTATTCGGTTGCTGGCCACAGAAATCTTAAATGTTAGCTGAGTGAATGATATGCTCCACTTCCCCAACCTGCATCCTGGGCAGAAATTCTACAATTGGAGATTTTGAATTAAGGCTTGTTCTGTTTTTAAGAGAAGACAGTAAGGAATCAAAGAAAGCCCAGTGGGCTTAGAGTCAAAGCATTTGGTCTAGCATCACAACTCTGAGATTTCTAGCTGTAGGACTCTAAGCCAATGAGCCCTAGTTTCTGTTTTGGTTCTCTATTGTTGCCAACCAAACCACTCTAGAATGTCCATAGTGGCTCACTGTTTATGGCTGGCAGTTGACTCTGGCTGTCAGTTGAAAGCTCAGCTGGAACTGTTGAATGAAATGCCTCCATGTGGCCTTTCCTTGTGGGTTGACTTCTTACTAGCTGAGTTTAAGAGGGAGTATCCTCAGTGTGAGCATTTCCAGAGAAAGAAATCAGAAAGTGCAGGGCCTTTCAAAGACAAAAATGGTAAGCAGTTACAGTAAGTTCAGCCACATTTTGTTAAATATAGGGCAAGCCCAGATTCAGGTGAGAGGAAATGAACCCCATCTCTCAATGGAGAGAGTGACAAAGAATTTGTGGCCATCTTTAATTCATCACCATTATTTTAATAATATTTGATGTGCCCTCTTCACAGTGGTTGAATCATGAGAACATTTTGTAAGTTCCAAAGAGGTATGTTACATAATATAGCAGCTATTTTATATTTCTTCTCTGGCAACTTTCTCTCCTGGTATAGTCCCAGCCCTCCAGGCCACAGGGGTAGGACCCAGACTAGGCAAATTACAGTCCTCTCTCTCCCTTGCTACTGGGATTGACCCAACGATGAGTACATGACCTAAATTAGGCCAATCAGAATCTTTCACAGGAATTTTTCTTACTGGGGCCAGCAGGGATGAATTTTTTCCTCTCTGGGCTAATCTTAGAATATGAAACTGAAGCTTCCCCAGCGAGGTTCCCAACAGGTGGCCCCCCACAAGATAGTCTGAAAAAATGAGACTGACATTCACCTCAAACACAGAGGATCCCGTGTTCAAGTCCTTGGATCCAGCCCATTCTCCAGCTTACTGACAGAAACCATTAAATCCCCCCTTGTATTTAAACTGCTTTGAATGGGAGTTTCTTTTTCTTTTTGCAAATGGAAAGAGGCTGTAGATTTACATTTAAATTCTCATAGGCAAACAACATCTGGGCTTCTTGGGAAATAATATCATAGAGTAGTTAAGATCTTGGACCTCAAGTCCAACTACCTGGATTTAAATTCCTGCTTTAACAACTCTGACCTTGAGCTAGTCCCTGAACCTCCCCCAAAGTCAATTTCCTCATCTTTAAAAGGGGGGTAGTAATAGTA
>NW_027397138.1:2470040-2534823 GCF_003265705.2 Callorhinus ursinus
ACTGGGTGTTATGCACAAACAATGAATCATGGAACACTACATCAAAAACTAATGATGTATGGTGATTAACATAAGAATAAAAAAATTTAAAAAAAAAGCTATAAATATATAGCTGTGGGTAGTTCCAGGGTGGTGAGCAATTGGGCCATTTATTTAAGGAGAGAGAAACGAGAGGAGAGTTTGGGAAATTGGTTTTGTTTCATATTTTAAGTCTTTCTTTAGCATATTGCTAATATGTTATTTATTAATATACTAACGTTTATTAAGCCATTAATGTGTAGACTGTGAGTTACATACTTAAAAGGGGAGGGAAGTTTCAATGAAAATTTCGGGGTGGCGGGGAAGAGATGATTTACAACCTAGCAAAGCGCATAGCAGTTGAGGAGGACTGGTGGTGTGGCAAGAGTTTTGCAGCTGGAAGAAGAAGATGTGGGTTTGAACATCTGCTTGACAAGCAGTTCATCTCTCTGAAGCTCAGTCTCAATCTATAGAATAGAAATACACAGCATTTACTGGGCACTCTATGGGCCAGGAATATTAGTTCCCATCCTATCTTACAGAGCAGTTGTAAAGATCACTTATTAAAAATTTGTCAGTATCCTACATGAAAGCTTGTCAATAACCATAAAAAATGATACTACAGGGACACCTGGGTGGCTTAGACAGTTAAGCGTCTGCCTTCGGCTCAGGTCATGATCTCTGAGTCCTGGGATCAAGCCCCGCATTGGGCTCCCTGCTCAGCGAGGAGTCTGCTTCTCCCTCTCCCTCTGCTCCTCCCCTCCTCAAATAAATAAATAAAATCTTTTAAGAAATCATACTACAGTTTGGTGACCAATATAGGCTTGGGGCAGGCAACTTTTACACTAAGATTTCTTTGTCACTGCCATTTGGCATGCTTTAACTGATCTAGCTCTTATACAAAGGAATCAGCCCTCCCGAGTTAGAGTTCCCTTCACCCAAAAATTATTTCCATTAACCTGTGAACATAACAGTTACCTACATCCTTGCTTCCGAAATTGTGGTCCAAAGATCAGAAGCATCGGCATCACCTGGAAGGTTGTTAGAAATGCAGACTCTCAGGATCCACCCCAGATCTGCGGCATCAGAATCTGCATTTTAACTATATCTGCAGGCAATTCGTATAAAGCACTGCTCTATACAAAGCCTCATGTGAGGTAAAGTTAGGACAGAGAAATGTATGTCTAAGTAGGAATAGAAAAGCGGAAGCAAATGGGTCACGATATGAATAAGTAATAGAGGCAGATCATGACACCTTCTAAAATGTGAATAGTGTTCCTTTTTACTAATGTAGATCTTGGCCACTTGGTAGTATAGGTATGTGTGTGGTAGAAGGAGTATAGTGCTCTGGAGTTCTTATCCTATCTCTGATATTTACGAATTTAGGAAATCAGTCATTCTGAGATCCTCATTTTATGAAGAGGAAATTGATACTCAGAGAGGTCACATCCTAGGAAGTAAGTACAATGGACTTCCAAATGAGGACTTTTATTCCAAAGCCAAACACCTAAGCTTGATCCTATCCTATATTTTTTTGAATCAGTGGATCCATTGACAGTAGTTCCTAACGGACATTGGATTATGACAGACTCCTCAGTGCCAGTCTCGTCTTTCCAGATCTTGCATCAGGACTAGCATTACCTGTTGCTGTCCAAAGTCATTCTTACTAGGAAATTTTGTCTCTGGACTTCCTCCCTCTCGGCTGGCATTCTCCGTGCACCTGCTCCAGGTCTCCATTGCTCATCCCTGGATGTGGTTCTCTCCAGCCACCTCCTCCCTGCATTTTTTAAAAAAGATTTTATTTATTTATTTGACAGAGAGAGACACAGTGAGAGAGGGAACACAAGCAGGGGGAGTGGGAGAGGGAGAAGCAGGCTTCCTGCGGAGCAGGGAGTCTGATGCGGGGCTCCATCCCAGGACCCCGAAGGCAGATGCTTAACGACTGAGCCACCCAGGTGCCCCCACCTCCCTGCATTTTTACCGAGAGACTTTTTGCCTTCGCCTCTTCATGCAGGGCGTTTGACTCTTATTTCTACCTGGAACATTCTCTTCCCTTTCTCAGTATTTCAGTATTAGCTTGCTAGGGCTGCCTTAACAAAATACCACAAACTGAGTGGCTTAAACAACAGAAACTTCTCACAGTGCTGGAGGCTGGAAGTCTGAGATCAAGGTGTCGGTGGGGCCCTGTTTCCTCTGAAGGGAAGGATCTGTTCCAAGCCTCTGCTAGCTTCTGGCAGTTTCTTAACTTGTAGAAGCATTACCCTGATCTCTGCCTTCAGCTTCACATGGTGTTCTCCCTGTGTGTGTGTCTATGTCCAAATTTCCCCTTTTTATAAGGATACCACTCAAGGACACCATATTGGATTAGGGGCCTACTCTACCTTCAGTATGTCCTCATCTTAACCAATTATGTCTGCAATGACCCTGTTCCAAACAAGGTCACATTCTGAGGTACTGGGGGGTTAGGACTTCAACACATGAATTCTTTTTTCTTTAAAGATTTATTTCCTTGGGGGTGGAGTGATGGAGGGGGAGAGAGAGAGAGAGAGACACTCTTTTTTTTTTTAAAGATTTTATTTATTTATTTATTTGAGAGAGAGAGAATGAGAGATAGGGAGCACGAGAGGGAAGAGAGTCAGAGGGAGAAGCAGACTCCCTGCCGAGCAGGGAGCCAGATGTGGGACTCGATCCCGGGACTCCAGGATCATGACCTGAGCCGAAGGCAGTCGCTTAATCAACTGAGCCACCCAGGCGCCCGAGAGAGAGACACTCTTAGGCAGACTCCCTACTGAGCGTGGAGTCCAACTCGAGGCTTGATCTCACAACCCTGAGATCATGACCTGAGCTGAAACCAAGAGTCGGATGCTCAACCAACTAGCCACCCAGGCGCCCCAGCACATGGATTCTTAAGGGGCATAGTTCAACCCAGAACATTTCCTCTTGAAGCTAGTGCAAGGATGTGAAATACATGAAACAACTCTGTTCATAGGCTCGCACCTCAGAATTTCAGAGCATAAAATGATAACATTAGAGATGTGCAAAGTGTGTGGGATTTTTTGCTCCTTACCAGTGTGGAACCAATGTTGTATGACTCTCAGGGTTTCTCTCCTCTTCCTAGCATGCTTCCGTGTTGCTTGCTTATAATATGAGCATCTTGACATGAAGGGGATTCCTCAGGTGTCAAGACAAAGGTGTGCTTGATAAATAGTGGGATACAAATGCCCTTCCCCTTATTTCTACTCATCTACAATCTACCCATCTTTTAAGGCTATGGTAGTCTCAAACATTCTAATATCTACCATTTTATTGAGCCCTTAATTTGCCTGGGGTTAAATGGCTCAAGTCACAAGGCTTGAACCACAAATTCCAGGGTTCTACTCCTGGAATTTCCCCCAAATCTTCTAATAGAGATCTACTCATCCTACACTCTCTCTCCTCAACTCTTACAAAAGCCTCAGGACTTCTTAATCTATCCCCTGATGTCATCAAGCCACCAGGCCCAGGTCAGAAGAGGGGTACATGCCCCCTTTCCAGTATATGCCCCCATCTTCAACACTAGTCACAACATACCACATTTAGGGGGACTTAAGGTAACACACAAAACGATTACATGATCTATGGTTTACCAAGTATTTCCCTGAGAGCATAACTATCACCATTGGGCCCATTCTACAGATGAGCAAGCTCATACTCACGAGGACTGAATAGCTTTCCTGGTATTACACATCTTGTCCATGGCAAGAGAGGCATGGGTTCTTTATGCCAGCACGAATACAGACCAACATGGTAAGAGAGACTCCGCCTTTGGGCTGGGAAATTTTGCATTCCTTATCTTCAAGACCTAATTTCCAGTTTTATGAAATCAACTTCTGTTTCGAAGTATTACTCCTAGACAGACAATTGCAATTTTTGAGGGAACAGAGGAAGCATTTTGGGAAATCATGCCTTCTGCTTTTCATCCTTTGAATAGCCAGCAGCCCCATTTATGGTCCACCTGTATGGATGCTTCCCACAGACTTTCCTGCCCCTCTTCTTGTGAAGTCTCCTTCCTCTGGCTCTCTTAATTCATGCTAACGCGTTCGCAGGCAGACCACTCCTTGAAGGCCTAGGCACAGATTTGTATTTTTAAGAGGGCCTTTCAAAGCCTTAACACAGGGCGCCTGAGTGGCTCCGTCAGTCAAGCGTCTGCCCTTGGCTCAGGTCATGATCCCGGGGTCCTGGGATCAAGTCCCACACTGGGCTCCCTGCTTGACGGGGAGTCAACTTCCTGCTCTACCCCTCCCCTCTGCTTGTGCTCGCTCACTCGCTCGCTCTCTGTCAAATAAATAAAATATATATATTTTTTAAAAAGCTTTAACACAAGGAGGTGGTGATCAATGGGCCAGTTTTGGGCACTTCCCCACATTTACGTGGTGGTGGCAGGACCCCGAGTGGGAAGTGAGGCAAACACCTGGGATTTTTCTAGCATAACTCCAACTGGGGGCAAAGTGGTAGAGATTATTATGTCTGCCACTAGAGGGCGGATTTGTTAAGTTTTGAAATGTTTGCCAGAAAGAGGAAGAAACAAACGTAGCGCCACTGTTCTTGATAAGAGTGGGTCCCTCTCGTCATCTTCTTCTCTAAGTGTGTATAGCCTAGTGGGCCTGACCCTAGGGAAGCAAACAGTTAGCACACCAGGTAATAACAGCCTGGTATATGATCCATTTGCCCATACGCCCCTATGCAGTCACCGTACTAGGCATTTTACCTACATTATCTTCCTTGGTCCTCCCAACAGCCTCCTGAGGCAATTTTTTTTTTTTTAAAGATTTTATTTATTTGACAGAGAGAGCACAAGCAGAGGGAGAGAGAGGGAGAAGCAGGTTCCCCGCTGAGCAAGGAGCCCGATGCGGGACTCGATCCCAGGATCCTGGGATCATGACCCGAGCCGAAGGCAGCCGCTTAACCGGCTGAGCCACCCAGGCGTCCCGAGGCAAATTTTTTTAAGTCATTATTTTACAGGTGAAGAAACAGGCCTATTAAGTTAAAAATATTGCTCAAAACTACGTGGCTAATAAATGGCAGACTTGGGATTTGAACTGATGTCCGTGGGGGAGGGGTTAAATGGGAAAAGGGAAAGTCTTGAAAGGGTCTGAAATTAAACAATAAATCACCATTCAAAGCCTCTAAAAGGGCTTCCGGGCAGGGCATTTTCTGTCTTATGATAGCAGTTTTAAGCGGAGAAAATACCATTAAGCAAATTATATGTGTTCTTTGTAAAAAAAAAAAAGTGATCAACACAGAATATCTAAAGAATAAAGCGAAAACAACCTTCAAATCTTATCATCTACATAAAGCACTTTTAATCATCTTTAGTCAGGATCCTACTAGCTGTTTTTTTGAAAACTGTGGGTATGTTATCACGTAGAGAAATACAGGATCTTCACTATCAATATTAATGATTGTGTTTTATTCTATTGTACTTAGGTCCCTTAAATCACTTATCCAGTTCCTATTGATAAGCTTTTCATTAATTTACAATTTTTTTGTTACCATTTTAAACAATTCTGTAACTTCTACTTCTATCCAAGGGATACTCACTTTTGTTAATTGGATACCATCTTATCTCCCTAAATTCCTTTGTCATTTCTCCCTTTTGGCCATATCACTTCTTTAGCAAGCAGATAGCAGATAATAGCTCTATCTTTTAAAAAAATATCTACCCCGGGGCGCCTGGGTGGCTCAGTTGGTTAAGCGACTGCCTTCGGCTCAGGTCACGATCCTAGAGTCCTGGGATCGAGTCCCACATCGGGCTTTTCCTGCTCAGCAGGGAGTCTGCTTCTCCCTCTGACCCTCTTCCCTCTCGTGCTCTCTGTCTCTCATTCTTTCTCTCTCTCAAATAAATAAATAAAATCTTTAAAAAAATAAAAAAAATCTACCCCGACGCCACTCCACCTCCAGCTACAGCACATTTTCTTTCTTTACCTAGACACTTTGAATTCTTGAGAGAGCTGTTTATAACTTGCCAACCTCGCTTTTTATTCCCTCTGCTTTCTCTTGAATACACTCAAATCAGGTTTTCCTCCACAAACAGTTTTTGTCAAGGTCATCACTGGTTGGTGACCCAATAGTCGGTCCTCCATCTCTAACTTCCTTGAAATATTTGACATACTGACCATTCCTTTCTTTCTTGGAATCCTTCACTGGCCTTCTGGTAAACCACTTTCTTGGATTTTCTCTTATTTTACTGGCCACTGCCCTTCATTGGCCACGGTCACCTTGGTTTGTTTCCCCTTGCCCTCCTGACCTCCAAATTTTGGAGCAACCCCGTGTTCCCATCTCAGACCTCCTCTCTTTCTACATTCATTCCTCAGGTGATCTCCTCTAGTCTCAGGACCAAATATTATCTATATGCCCAGACCTCTCCCTGGACTCCGGATTCCTAGTCCAACTGCCTACATGACATCTTTACTGTGATGTCTCATAGACATCTCAAACTTGATGAGTTGAAAGCCCTTCATTTCTCTGACTTCATTTCACCCAATTTCTCCTTCTACAGGCTTTCCCATCTCAATAAATATACTTCTCAGTCCCAAACACGAGACATCCTCAACTTCTTTATTTCTCTTACAACGCACATCTGTCAGGAAATCCTGGTGGCTCTACCTCTGAAACATCTAGAATTCAACCACCTTCAACCACCTCCACTGTCCCCTCCCTCATCATATTTCAGCTGGCTTATTATAATTACAACCTAAGTCTTCATGCTTATGCTCTTGCCCACTTCTACCCAGAGCTGGAGAGAGTCTTTACAAACTCACACCGTTGACCCATCACTGCCCTGCTCAAATTCATCGATAGGAGAACCCCAATGGCCTTACCATGGCTGGTGAGGCCCTGATCGGTCTCAGAGCTCTGTCCTCTCAGGTTCCATGTCTTTACCCCTCCCCCACTCTGCTCTGGTCTCATGGCCTCCTCACTGTCCTCCCTTTGCTCCTACCCTTTGCTCTGTCTGGAATCATCTTTCCGCAGGTATCCCTACACTCTGCTTCTCTACTTCCTTCGAGTCTCTGCTCAATGTGTCCTTGTCAGAGAGGTCTTTCTAATCACCCTGTTAGGAGCAGTACATTCCATTCTCTATTGCCCTTACTTTTTTTTTTTTTTTTTTGCCTTGCTTTATGTTTCTTACCATTATCACCATCATGACCACTACCACCACACATACACACACACCAAACACACACATTATTTATTTGTCATCTGTCTCCCCTGACTATAGTATATGCTCCTTGAAGGCAGGCATTTTGTCTGTGTCCTTTTTGGTTATGCCTCTAACTCCTAATCTAATGCCTGAGAAATATAAGGGCTCAATACATGTCTGTTGAATGAATGGATAAATATTTATCTTCTAGTGCAGTAATCTCCCTAGGGTGGATTTCTGGGAGTGGGATCACTGACTCAAAGGGCATTATAAATATTAAAGACACATTTGAAACTCTTTGTCATTATTTGATGCATTTGACCAATTTATATTCCCATCAACAGAGGACTTGACAGTGTCATTGACTCAAGGCCCATTAAAAAGGGATTTGTCCATACTTTCAATCTTTAGTAATCTCATAGGGAAAATATTTTCTTTTCACTTGCATTTTGGGATTATTTGCATATTTTAGGTATAGATTTATTGACCAGTTATACATACATTGTTTGTGTGAATTCCTAGATTATGTTCTTTGTCTACATTTCTATTATGGGTATTTCCCTGACCGATTGGTTTTTTGTTTATTAAATCTTTTTGGAATTGCCAATATTTTTTCCAGTTTTTTATGTGTCTTTCATCCTTATTTTATATGTTTTTGACAAAAAGAAGTTAACAATATATTATGCAGTCAAATTTATTCATTTTCCCTGGTGGTTTTTGATTTTTCAAATAAGAATAAAATTATGTGATGAATATTTGAATATTGAGCTTGCTTGGGCTTTCTTGGTAATGTTTGCTAAGGATATTCTTTGCCTGTGGATACATTTCTCGCCAAAGTATTATGAATCCGGGTAGAAGGAGGTGGTCTAGCACTACCTGGCCCCTCAAACATATAGTTCCAGGAATCTGGGAAGTAAGAATGCTGTACCAAAGCAAAGTGCCATGAAACCAATTCCCCGGGGAGTTCATGGAAGGGTGAGTTGACACAGCTGTTAGACATCTACGCATAAAGCAGGTGCCAGAAAGAGAACTTTGTGCAGCTCCTGGAAGCTGTGCGCTCATTGTTTTGCTCCAAGGAGAGACGTGCAAATGAACATAAGTACACGGTTCTGGAGAATCAGAAAGGTTTACCTTGACAGGTTTCCCAGATTGCAGAGCCACATACTCACCAGCTAATTCCCTTCCTGTCAGCGGGGTTGGCTGACATATATCTCACCACAAAGTGGTGTTAAACTTATGCACGGAGCAGGTGTCTTCCCATCCACCCTCGCCCCATGTGCGTTAGACATTACAGATGTCCTCGGGAGCAAGAACAACACTTTCTTGTCCCATATAAATGATGAGTTAACTCAAACTAATGTGAGTGAGGATCATGCTTCCTATCCATGGTGCCACAGATGTGTTAGGGTGTATAGAGATATTTCTTCCTCCCTGGCCCTCAGGGCTGCCAGTATGGGCCTGGGTGGCCTGAAGCCCCAAGCCTTACTCCCTGAATTACCATCCATAGCGGGGCATCATCTGGGAGCTTGTTCCAAATACAGCATTTCGAGCCTCACCTCAGAATCTGCATTTTTGCAAGGTGCCCAGGTGATTGCCTGCCCATTTAACTTTCAGAAGCCGTGCCTGAGACAATTGATCTGGGTTGAACAATGCCATCCTTGAATAATCCCATGCCATGTATAACTACTATCATTATCTGCTCCTCGATTGTGAAGACATTTGGAGAGCTCCGACTATTATAATCCGAGCTGGAAAGAATGTCGACTAATGGTGCTGTCACTGCTCTTGTCTTTGGGAAAGGTATGGGCACTAGTTAGTTAGCACTTGCTTTTGTTAGCTTTGTCCTCATCTGTCATTGCTCCCTTCCAATGAGATGGTAGGACTATTTCATCTTACAACAGCTCCCTCCAGTTTTTTAGTACCATAAAGCAGAGTTTTGCAAACATTGCAATGGAATCACTGTGGGAGGGGTGGTGGTGGAGGTGTCTTGTTAAAAAACAGATTCTTATTCAGTAGCTCAGAGATTCTGCATTTCAGGGAAGCTTCCATGTGATGCTGAGACTACTGGTTCAGGGACCGCAATTTGAATGGCAAGGTTATAGAGTATTCATTTGACTCTCATAACAAGCTTATGAGGTAGGTGGACTAGATGTTACCCCCACTGTTTACAGATGAGGCATTTGAGGAGCGTGGAGCTAAAGTACCATGTCTAAGATCCCAAAGCTATTAAGTGATGGAGTTGGATCCCCTGTGGTGTTTGCCTCTTGTGACTCTTTCTTCCTTTGTACATTAAGGGCCCTCTAATGAATTGCTAGAGCAGCCTAGGGGCTATGACCAATGTTTCCTCTATTCTTCATTAATGGCCATGACTCAGGCACTACACTTTAGATTGGCACATAGTGTCTTAGTCCGTTTGGGCTGCTGTAACAAAATATCAAAGACAGGGTGGCTTATAAACAATAGAAACTTATTTCTCACAGTTCTGGAGGCTGGGAAGTCCAGACAAAGGCACCAGCAGATTAGGTGTCTGGTCAGGGCACTCTTCCTGGTTCCTAGTTGGTTGTCTTCTTGCTGTATCCTCACATGGTGGATGGGGCCAAGGAACTCTCTGGAGTCTCTTTAATAAGGGGCACTAATCCCATTGATGAGGGCTCCACCCTTATCACCTGATCACCTCCCAAAGGCCCAATTCCAAAAACAATCCCCTTGGGAATTAGAATCTTAATGTATAAATTTTGGGGAAGACACAAACATTCAACCTATAGCAATAGTGAATAAGAGTTTTGTACTAGGGGGACATTTTGACACTCTCTTAGTGGACACAAAATAAATTTCATCAAAGATACTTATAACTTAAAAACATTTTTTTTCCGAGAGAGTGAACTCGCAAGCTGGGGTAGGGGTAGGGGCAGAGGGAGAGAGAGAATCCCAAGCAGGTTCCATGGCAGAACCCAATGTGGGGCTCAATCTCACGACCCCAAGATCACAGGGGTGATCCGAAATCAAAAATCAAGAGCTGGTTGCTCAACCCACTGAGCCACCCAGGCGCCCCAAAGATACTTACAACTTTAGATCCAGTGTTTCTCAATCCTGGCTCACTTGCTGCACTTTAAAAACATAGATTCCTAGGCTCCACCATAAAGATACTGAATCCGAGTCTTTGGAGATGGGACCCCAGGCATCTGCTTGGTTTTAAAATCACCACAGGTGATTATAATAGATGACCAGAATTAAAACAACAACAACAACAACAACAACAAAACACTGCTTTATCTTTTCATCCTTTCTCAGTGAATTCTTGTACAGTTGCTCCCACCCCCCATCCACAGGTGATCTGTTTCAAGCCACCCAGTGGATGCCTAAAGCCACAGATAGTGCCGAACCCTGTCTATAGTTTTTTTCTGTACATAGATACCTAGGAGAAAGTTTATAAATTAAGCACAATAGGAGATTAACAATAGTAAGTAATCAAAACAAAATTATAACACTATACTGGAATACAAGTTATGTGATGTGGTCTCTCTCTCTCTCAAAATATCTTACTGTACAGTACTCACCCTTCTCATGATAATGTGCAGCGATAATGAGCCTGCATGGGGAGATGAAGCGAGGTGAATGACGTAGGCACTGTGACCTAGTGTTAGATGACTACCAACTTTCTGAGGCTAGGTCAGAAGGAGGGTCACCTACTGTCAGACCGCAGGTGACCACAGGTAGCTGGAACCCTGGAAAGTGAAATGATGAATAAGGGGGGGGGGGGTGACTGTCATGGAATAGTTCACATGTATTCAGGATTTACTCTATCTGGCAATCACTCAAAGTGTGGATGGGAGACCAGCCGCATTGGATTTGCAGGGGAGCTTGCTAAAAAAAGTCAGAATCTCAGGCTTCTACCCACATTCACTGAATAAGAATTTGCATTTTAGAAAGATCCCTGGGTGATTCCTATGCACGTGGAGTTGGAGAAGTCCTGCTTTACGTGCATAATCTCCTTTCATTTTATCTTTCCAACACAGCGTGGGGTAGCTTTTCGGGCATTGGGGTCTAAGGAGGTTAACTAAGGTACCTAGGGTCATGAAGCTAGTAAGAATTCAAACTAAGTCCCATCTGACTCTAGAACCCTTAACAGATACACTAGTGATTTTCACAATTTTATGTGCCAAATATTTTCCTAGGATACTTATTAAGAATACTGATTCTTGTACTTCCTTCTCTGAAATTCTGATCCAGCCCATCTATGGTAGGGCCCAGAGATCAGCATTTAAATCCACCCATCCCAGGGATTTCGAGGCATGTGGTCACACAGAACACAATGTACAAAGCACTGCACTTTACTTTCTGGATGTGCTTTTGGGGAGAGAACTACCTTGTATTTCCAAAGCACTTCAAAATGAGGGCTTGACTGCTAATAATAAAGATATTTCCCACCTAGAAGGACCCAGATCCCCTGGAAGCCTCTGGAACCCATCCCGAGCTTTGGGAGAGAGTGAGGAGGAGTCCCACTGCAGCTGAACAGGTTTACCAAAGCAGGGGTTTGCTTGAATACCAGACAGATGCTGAGGCCAGGTAAGATCTGGGATCTATTTAAGAACCAAACCAAAGGCTTGTTATTTTTCACAATCTACAAAATTGAATGTAGGCAAGGATGTTGGTTACCTTTTTAAATTTTTATTATGATTTCATGTATAATTTAGATCACTGGATGGCTGTAACTCCTGCTAATAAATTGTGTATACTCTGAGCACAATAAAAATCAGCCAGCACAGCAGAAACAGTCTGTTCAGCTACTGAACCCTTGGGACATGGCAGAGTCAAAGAACAATGGACAAGAACTAGCCACTGGACAAGAACTAGAGTTGTCAAAGCTCTCCCCTCCAATTTTAACAGAATATGCTTTTTTTAAAGAGTAGTTTACATTCCACTCTCCACTTTTTTTAAATAAATATTTTTGATGACCCCATTTTATTCTTTTTTTTTTAATTTTGTGTTTATTTAAGAGTGAGAGAGCACGAGCTAGGGCTGACAGGGGAGCGGGAGAGGGAGAAGCAGGGTAGGGACTGAGTAGGGACGCCCAACGCGGAGCTAGATCCCAGGACCCTGGGATCATGACCTGAGCCGAAGGCAGACGTTTCACTGACTGAGCCACCCAGGTACCTCCAGAATATGTTTTTGAACATACATTTTTTTCGACACAACACTCTTCTTCTAAAGAGCTCAGGGTGTAACACACGAACATACATACACACACATTCCCTGCATTTGATGATTGCCTCAAGAGTGAGCACAGGATTGACTTCTGAACAGGAGAACTAAGGGGTAAGAAGTGGGAAGAGGAAGTCGTAGCAAATTATTTTGTAACACCCGCCATTTTGAGTCCATTCATTCGTTATTTTACTTAACAGCCTGTATTGAACATTTATTACGCTCTGAGCCACTGGGTAGCTACTGAGTCTATCACGGCCTCCATCCTCCTGAGGTGTGGGGTGAAGATACTGAAATACACAATTTTAACACATTCGCTTAGTGAAGGAAATGCGTCCTTAAAAGACATCTTCTTGGAACTTATCTGTTATCAATAAAGAGGAAATGCAGGGCTTGAAAAATGTGGTAACAGCTATTTTGGGAATGCCTCCTTACTCAGTGTCAGACACACCACCAGCGAGTCTCTGATTAGTTACCCCAGACTTACAAGGTGCAGGAGCCGCAGGAGCATTCAGGTGCTCCCAAGGTTACACTGGGGGAACGCGGCATCATCAAGACGTATCTTTGTCAGATCCTAGAGCAGGGGTCTTCCGACCTTGCCACCTTATTTTCATGGATGAGAAGGTGATAAAGAGAAGAAAGGAACATCTATACACAAAGAAAAGTTGACATAGAAAGTAACACCTCTAATGATTACTGCTGGGTTTTTAGAAATTCATCTCTGTAGCATTGGGTAGAGTTTGGTAATGTTCTAGACAAGTGGATGGTCTGGGCAAGACCAGATGGGTGATTTCCTCTTATAAAGCCTGAAAGAGACCCATGCCACAAGATTCCACCTTAGTTCACCTAGAGGTGGGCCCTGGTATCAAGTAGGGTGCTAGATTCTGGGAAGAGATTTTGTTAAGGGACTTAAACCCAGAGAAACAAATGAAATCTAGGGACTCAGAACTTACATACTGCTTCCTGGGCACTGAATCATCATAGAATACATGAATGTGTTGCTTTCCCCTGGCTGACGGGTCTATCCTCCCTTTCTGAATATCACGGTGTGCTGGGGCTGGAGCCAAGTCTGGCAGTCTGTCTGGTAGGCTGCCCCAAGTTTCTGTAAGTGGTAGGAATCCAAGGATGTGTGAATCAGTTACACTACAGTAACAAATAAGATTTCCAAAGCTCAATGTTTATGGTAACAAACGTTTATTTCTCACTTCTGTATCCTATGTGGGTCAGCTGCCACTCTATCCCACACCTCCATCCTGGGACCAGGCTGATGGAGATCCTCTCCCTGGAACGTTTCCTGTCATTGAGACAGAGGGAAATGTTCCTAGGGTCACTTCTGCCCACTCTTCATAGGCTAAGTGAGCCCATAGCTACTCTGGAGTTCCACAGGGCAGGCTTTTATAATCCTTTCTCAGGGAAAAGAATCAGAATATTAATAATGAGTAAATCTAATCTATTGCAATGAGTGAAGAGTTCTGAAAATCAAATTTGGGATCTAAATTCAAAGGTCAAGTGTAACTGATGAGAGTAAGGCCAGAATTGGGAGGGAAGACCAGAGGGGCTAGAACTCACCAGAATTGGAAGGGTACGGGGATTTGGAGCAAGGGTGGGGTCAAGGGTGATTGCCATGGTACCCTGGGTCTTTTGTGTCCACTGACCAGTGGCTGGCTGGTACCCGGGAAAGCTGGCTGGTTTAAAGGTTCACAAATGTGCAGGCTTGGGGGGCTAGATCCCAGGACCCCAGGATCATCACAGAAGCCATTAGGGTCCATCAGGGAAGTGTGAATGATTCATTTTGTGTTTACTGGATCAGTGCTGTCTTCTCCTTGTCTTTAACTCTCTAGACACTGATCACCCTGGGGGAAACTAAGGCAGCATGCTACACCAGTAAAGGGTTCTAGAACACTTCCCATGCCTATAGCATTTAGGATCTTTTTTAGAACCCTGAATGCTTTTTTTTTTTCCCTAAGGAAACTTATATTGGACAAAAGCCTTTAAAAGACTTTTGATGAAAAGATGGTACCGTTAGGCAAGCCTTGCAGATAATTACTGGTCTGTGATAAATAATGATTTACAATGAGCAATAGTCAGGATTGTTAAATTAGCTTTGTTTGTTTTCCCATTATCTGGAGCAATATCAAGCTAGACTCTGCTACAAAGAGGAAAAGGCAAATAATTGGCACAAGAAGGAAGTCAGATCAGGCAAAGGAACACAGGATCCAATTCTTCTTTTAGACCTTGAGAAAAAGTGTAGAATGAATTCAGTTCAGGACTCTCTACATACTTCTATTTAGTGTTCCCCTCACTAGTTTGGGACTTTTCCCTCCTGTGAGGCACCCAGCGCCCTCTCCCACCCCACTGCTCAGGCCTGGCTCTCACTCTTTCAAGGGTGTCAGCGTCCAAAATTCTCTCTCTTCTCCTCTATCGAAATTACCATTCAATTCCCTTAGTTGAGAAATTTAAGAGCATCACCTGAGGAATCTATGGATAGACGAATTCAGACTAAAATGCAAGAGACTAGCGAATGTGTTAACCTTTTCTAGGAATATTTCCATTTCAAAGCTTCCCAAAGACAATGCTTTGTCTATGCAAACATTGCCATAGTAGTGGAATATGAGGCAAGGTGTCTTGCGGGGGGGGGGTGTCTTTTTGATAGGGGGACTTTTCTTGATTATTCCCAGTCCCTTCTAAAGAACCTGTGTTTATTGTACCCTCTAGGATTTGTTAGCACTTAGCCTGACACACAATTCCAGCAGCCCAGAAGCCAATGGCTTCTGCATAACACAGGGCCATTTTCAGCAAGATAGTGTGAGTTCCAAGTGTCTGTGCCTGCATGGTCAAGAAAAAACTAGTAATTAGGGGCTGCCTGGGTGGCTCAGTCGGGTGGACGTCTGCCTTCAGCTCAGGTCATGGTCCCGGGGTCCTGGGATCAAGCCCCATGCAGGGCTGTCTGCTCAGTAGGGAACTTGCTTCTCCTTCTCCCTCTGCCTGCTGCTCTGCCTGCTTGTGCCCCGCACCCCCTCCCCCCTCAAATAGATAGATAAAATCTTTTAAAAAACCTGGTAATTATAATGCCCTACATATTATCAGGCTCCATGATGATAAAACCATGAACTCCCAAGCACTTTCACATGGATTAACATAGTTAATACTCAGAAAGTCTATGATGGACAGGGCGGGTCTGTTATCCCCCATTTTAAGGATGTGGAAACTGAGATTTGGAGACATTGAGTGACTTATCTAAGGTCACACAGCTAGTTCATCTTCCCATACCTGTTCTGACGTTTTCCCCTGAGTAGTGCTGCTCCTTCAGCAGTTAGGACTGCCTGGACTGTGGGCGCTTGGAGTTCGGATCAGGCAGGGCAAAAAGCGCAAGCTGGTGGGAATGATGCCACCCGTCAAAGCCCCCATGCTGTGTCTGGCCCCAGCTAGGACCTGGTCAGCATTTTGCTGCGGGGCATCACCTCAGCAGCAGGGGTAAGGGGGGCGGGGCTGTTTTCTATATTGGTATTCTGCATCTGTATGCTTATTGATTTTTCTCTCAAAGGGTTCCATCTGCCTTCTATCTAATTATGTTACTAATCTTCATCCCAGTCCTTTGAGGATTTTAATCCTTGTTCTATAAAGGTGCAGTTTTCCAGGGTTACCAGAAATCCATAGATTGAAGCCTTTCCCCGGCTTTCTTGTAAAGGTCCTTATCCGTGAAAATCTTACTTTTTGTCATCTTTATTTTCTGGATGCTGGGTCTCCCACAACTTCTCTTTTTTACTTTTACTTGCAGTCTATCTGTGAAGAGCAATCCCTGAGAAGAAGCTTGGTGGGAAAGAGGATGCAAAATAAATTACAGACACCATGTCCTCAATGACAGTTAAACAAACCAACCAACCCCACAACTAGACCAATGTCACAAGGTGGAAAGTGCTTGGCTGTTAAAATCAGCAGATCAGGGACAGTCTCGGTTTGTCATTCGGTAACCATGTGGTCCTGACCGAGGCCTATAATTGATCCCATCTCAGTCTCAGTTGCTTCCTCTGTGAGCTGGGGAAATAACAGCCACATTGGTTTGTGAGGATCGGACAAGACAATTCTGTCAGGCAGGGCTTCTCAGACGTCATGTCATAGGAATCACCTGAGGCAAATGCAGGTTAAAACATCGATTCGGAGTCTCTAAGTCTGATGTGTGGGGTCTGAGATTCTGATTTCTTTCTTTCTTTTTTTTTTTTAAGATTTTATTTATTTAATTGGCAGAGAGAGAACACAAGCAGGGGGAGTGGCAGGCAGAGGGAGAGGAAGAAGCAGACTCCCTGCTGAGCAAGGAGCCCGATGCAGAACTCGATCCCAGGACCCTGGGATCATGACCTGAGCCGAAGGCAGATGCTTCACCGACTGAGCCACCCAGGCATCCCAAAATTTTTCTTCTTCTTTTTTTTTTTTTTAAAGATTTTATTTATTTATTTGACAGAGACAGCGAGAGAGGGAACACAAGCAGAGGGAGTGGGAGAGGGAGAAGCAGGCTCCCCGATGAGCAAGGAGCCTGATGTGGGGCTCGGTCCCAGGACCCTGGGATCATGACCTGAGCCGAAGGCAGATGCTTAACGACTGAGCCACCCAAGCTCCCCTCCAAGATTCTAATTTCTACCAAATTCCCAAGTGGTGGGACCAAGATTGAGTACCACCATCTCAAGAAATGTTGGAACAGCATGCAGTGACAACTCTTCCAATTCATCTTCCTTGATCTTGAAGACCCTCCACAAAGTTGTGTCAAAATGGGACATTTATTGTTTTTTCTTATTACAGAGGTAATGAGGGGTATTTGTGGACACAAGCCTGACTCACATCGCAACACTTTTCTTGGCTGACATTCAGACATTTGCAGTGCCATGGGCTAAAGATTTGAAAATATCCCAGCATCCTACCACATAGGCAGCTAAATTAAACTCAATACCCAGGACCTGCGTGATTAGAATAGTGAACTATTCCCATCTACCTCTAAGACCTGTTGGTGGGTGAGTATTGCAGGAGCTGGAGGAAGCCACATTTGGGAAGCAGAAACTGTATTGCAAAAAAGAAAGTCCCCTCAACTGTTTCTATATCAGATAAATTGTTGTTTGGGATGGTGAGCAATTTGCTGCTTCAGTTTGCCCTGAGGTATGATGGATTAGAGAAAAACTTTCTCTTTTCTCATTTGCAGAAAGTGGGCAAAGTCTTGTTATGGTCAATACCATGTCCCTCTGTATTCCCTTGTCCAAACTCTCCATCCTGCCCCAGAGACTGGACAGTCTTGGGAAGGTTTGTAGACCAACCATGCTGCTGACCCAAGACTTTGTTGTCTTCAGGATGATGAGTTAAAATTGCACAGTGCTTTATGGTTTCAAAAGCACCTTCACCCACGTTACCTTTTTTGATCTCTATGACTCCCCTTTAAACCAAATAATATTATCCCTAATTTCAATTTTGGAGAATTTATATGATGTATCCAAGGTCATGCTGGAAGTGGCAGATTGGGAAGGCAAAACCATTGTCTGACCACTTATTTATTGCTCTTTCCACAATAATCTATCTGTCCTTGTTCTAGAACAGTATCTTTTCAATCCTGGACTCACATTAGAAGCTTTATAAAAATAGTGATGCTTAGGTCCTATCCCAGATCAATTAAATCAGAATCTTTGAAATGGAGCCAATATCCATCTGCATTTTAAAAAAATTCTGAGAATGATTCTACTGTGCATCCGGAAATGAGAAATCACTGCTCTGGTAGTTTTGGGGACTGCTAGAGGACAAAAAAAAAATATATTTTTTTTTTATCAAAAGGGAGGTTCTATTTATGCAGGGCTAGATATTGTCACAATACTTGATTCTTAGACGTGTGATTTCTAGCATCTAGCTTCACACCTGGCAGAGTGGGAAAAAAGAACTAAAGTTGCTGAACCCCTACTATGAATCAAATGCCCTGCTAGTTATTTAAGTGCCCTACACCTCAGTGAGACTGGGATCACTACCTCATTTTCCAGACGAAGCCACTAAAGCATACCAAAATAAAAGGATTCATTCAACATCATGCCACTTGTAAGTATCATGGCTGGGATTTGAACCTACACCAGCTGGTGCCAAAGCCCAAGTGTGTTCCATCATGACGGCAGTTCTAATCCCTGGCCAAGAGTCTGACTGCCTAGACTGGAGTAAGGGCAAGACATTGGTATGTTTCAGAAGCATCCCAGATGACTGCCCCACATCACTCTGCCTTTCCAAAGTGCTTACAATACATCTGTTGACCTTGAAAGTTCCTGGGGAAGGACTTCCTTAGGCATGTAGACACATACATGTGCATACATCGACATATACACATCTCTTCCCACCCCTCCACCTAAAGTAGAAGGGACAAAAACTTTCCTTCCACAGTGAAGACTTTTTGGAATGGGGAGCTTAAGCTCCCTGTCAAGACTTTTCTGAGAAATTGTGCCCAAGGGCCTGAGCATTTAAGTGTGGCTGGGCAGAAGGAGGGGGGCACGAGGGGGCTAGAAAGTTGAGTTGGTGGGGGGGGAGCACAAACAGACAAACTTGACCATCTTTACAGTTTTACCTGAAGTCCATCTTCCCCAGGAAGCAGCCAAGTCTTGGCAAGCAGGAGTGATCATTTACTTTTTTTTAATTTTAAAAAGATTTTATTTATTTATTTGTCACAGAGAGAGAGAAAGAGAGAGCACAATCAGGGGGAACAGCAGGGAGAGTGAGAAGCAGGCTTCCCGCGGAGCAGGGAGCCCGATGCGATGTGGGACTCGGTCCCAGGACCCTGGGATCATGACCTGAGCCGAAGGCAGCTGCTTAACCGACTGAGCCACCCAGGCGTCCTGGAAGTGATCATTTAGCCTAGATTGTAGTGTGACTGAAAGATCACTTGGAGGTTTAGAAAAACACCTTATTAACTCCCTGGATCCAGGCATGATCTGAGAGGATGGATTCATATTTTGAGGAAAACAGAATAGATTTTTTTCCCCTTGGATTGGGTCCGGCTCCACTAATCTTCAGTGGGTCCCATGTGTACATGTAACACTGTCTGGGTGTCATGGAAGAGGTGGGTGCGTTTCAATCCCAGGTAAAGTGATTCTCAGGTACTGCCCCTGTTTCCAAAGCCATATGCACATCATTGTTGTTATTCGAGATTCCAATTAAGTGCTTCAGAATTACTCCTTAGAGAGAGAGAGAGAGTCTGGTATCTCCCCATTAGTGTTCCTACCATGTTAGTAGAAACACAATATAATTTTTACATCATTGTTTGAAATTTGTCCAAATGAAGATTCTCAGTCCATTCCATTCAGTTGTTTGCTCTTGACCTTAGCTGAACCTGAGACTCCAACTTCTAAATGCCAGACTATTATCTGAGGGTCACAGCTCAGTGACCCCAACCTTAGAAAAGGAAACCTTAAGAGCCAGACTAAATTGGGTCCAAATTAATTTATTTTTGGCCAAAGATATGCTTCCTAAGCAGAAGAAGAATCAACACTTTAGTTAAACATTTTGGGTCTCCTAAGCCAACATTTCAGAAAGGCCCCCTAACCTCTGTTAATGACATCTGAAGTCAGTTTGATAAGTATTAATTGAAGGAATACTTAATTGGAAGATTCAAAATGGAGTAGAACAGAGTCCTAATCATTTGTTCATCAAACATTCATCAAGCTATTATTATGTACCAGGTATTGGCCTAAGCATTGGGCTATGAAGATAAGCAAGCTGCTGCCCCCAGCCTAGTGGTTTCCCGTGCGGTGGGAAGGCTGACAGCGTTTCCTCAGCATTCCCCTGCAAAGTGGGAGCGGTATTTTTATATCTGGCGGATGCATCAGGAGAAAGAGAAGGGCTGTCCCCCTTGTTAGCTCCCCACTGTCCCTTCCTCATGCAGACCCAAGCCACACAATCAGACCTTAATAAGCCCTAAAATCTCCTAAACATTTAGACGCTTTGGATGCAGTCCTTTTTGGACCTCTTCCAGGTAGTTCAAAGTAAACAATACTTGTTGACTTCCTCTGTGCTGTTAGTTCATTTTATAACCAGGAAGAGGCAGAGGTTCCCTCAGATGTGGTGACTCTTGGTTGATTTCTTAAAGCCACAGAGACCTTTTTCTGAATGCCAACTCTTACGGGGATTGGTTGGGTAATTTCACCTGGACAGGGATAACACATCATAGCACATTGCCCCGTTTCACCATTATTGTCATATAACTCACTTAACCGGGGCAAGAATGTGGGATCTTGACATTCTACCCAACGAGCCATAAACTAGGACTCCATCAGGCCAAAGGGAGGGTAAAGTGGGAAGTGTTTGTAGTCTAGGCATTAGCCAGAACGCTAGGTGGGGGTGAGCCTAAAACCTGCGAGGAGGCAGGAAGGGGTCAGAAGTCAGATGTCCTCAAAGTCTGGGCAGGGGCTCAGGAATGAATGGGTAATTCTGGTTAGAAATAGGTTAAAAGTGAAAAGGCTAAGGAACCACAAGAGACCAAGGGGCTCTCAGCCAGCCGCCAGGGTCAGGGACAGGCTCGAATTCTCAGAGGTGAGGAGTCTCTGCAGCTGTGTTGGCAGAAGTGATGCCAGCATTTGAGTGGGCGAATGCCCAGAGCAGGGATCTCAGAGGTGAGCAGGGAATGCAGCTGCTTAGGGCAGAAGAAAGTGGAGGCTAGAGATGGTTAGGAAGCTGTTTCTACTCATTGAAGGAGAGTGAATTCTTCCATCTATATTCTTAACCTTATTGTTGCATTTATATTAGTGTGTGTGTGTGTGTGTGTGTGTATTTATAAAGGTATGTGCATTTTAACATGCTACCTCCCCAGCAGATTTTGAAGCCTCCCAGGGCAAGACACTAGGAGCTTGCTCACATAGATTTGGCACACGGTAGATGTCGTTCGCTTTACCCGACTCCTAATCCAGTATTCTTGACTGTCCCCCCCAGAAGTTTCCACATGGATGCTCAAACACATTGAACTGACGTTGCTAAAAATTATCCGGGTTCTTTTGGTCACCGTTGTCTCTGACATAGGTGTCACACTGGCTTGCAAATCAGTGGCATAATGTTAGAGACCTTGCTTCTGTGTTCCGCCCAGATATCCCAATGAGATAATATTTATTGAGAACTGGTACAAGCTTGGCCATGTGCTTATGGTGCTAACCTCAGTTAAGGTACTCGAAAGTCTGTCACCATCACCCTGGCTGCTTAAGCAAAACCATCCCCAAGGATGCAGCCCTTCTCATCTCAGTGATTATAAATGGCTCTCTGATAACTCCTGGTAGTCTGCTTCTAGGTCTCTTACTTGGATCTTTATTTTCCGGCTGACTGTCTTCTAATGAGGTATGGCATTTCTTTTTTCTGAGTCCCACACACTGGGATAGAATGAAAGCAGTGCTATTAGCTGGTCTGTCTTACGGTTTTTGTAAAGAAAGGAAAAAAGAGAGGAAGAATGGAAAAAAGGAAAGAGAAGAGAGTGCATGGAGGGAGAAAAGAAAGAAAAACAGAGAAAAGAAATGTGAGGGAAAGTAAGAAAGAAGAATAATGTGAATCTTCTGGACAGTCAGTTTTGCCTTGTTCTGAAAGGTTTTTTTTTTTTTAAGATTTTATTTATTGGGGCGCCTGGGTGGCTCAGTCAGTTAAGTGGCTGCCTTCGGCTCAGGTCATGATTGCAGGGTTCCTGGATCAAGCCCCGTTGTCGGGCTCCTTGCTCAGCGAGGAGTCCGCTTCTCCCTCTCTCTCTGCCGCTCCCCTGGCTCATGCTCTCTTCCTCTCTCTCTCTGTCAAATAAATAAACAAAATAATTTTAAAAATATTTACTTATTTATTTATTTGAGAGACAGAGAGAGTGAGAGAGCGCACAACGACTGAGCCACCCAGGTACCCCCCGAAATGTGTTTAAATCCTTCAGAGTTTCTCTTTCAAGCCAATCCCCAGTCAGAACTTGAAACACCTCTTCTGCCTAGATACAAGCTATAAGAAATGGAAATGATACAAAGACACCTATCTAGATACTTCTATTTAAGTTCTCTGTGGTGTGTATGTTCCTTAGTAGGGCTATGGTGACCACTTTGGACTTTGAAAACCAAAGATGGACTCTGTGTTGTTTCTTTTTTTCCAGGACCCAAGTCTCTGCTCGAGATTTTGTTTCACTGTGTGATGGCTTTAGTTGGATGGTCTAGCGGACAGTAATTCAGTTATTCATTTTCAGTTCATTGATTCGCCAGGGGGCAAGGGGAGGAAGATGATTCACTTTCTTATGTCTTGACTGTTTTATTTTGAAGACAGGAAATAAAAATGACCTTTCCTCCTTCTGTCCTGCTGAGCTTCCCAGAGGCCAGTTCTTCTCCTCTGTCCTGTCTTAGCCCATTGCTGGCCAGCCTTTGTCTTCAGTTCCGTGCCCTCGTCTGCTCCAGACGGTGCCTACTGCCAACTCCGCGCAGCCGCCCCATGTGAGGGGGCCTTCTTTTTGGTCCACTCAGCAGGCATCCACCAGCTGTGTCTGTTCTTCTTTCCAGTGAGTCTTTTAGCGATGCTCCTGATGAGATGTGAGGGAAAAAGCCGGAGCACCAGGTCCAAGGAAGAGGAGAAGCAAAATTCTCAACAGTGGAATCAACAGTAGTCAGGGCATTAGCAGGTGTGTGTGTGTTTATGAGTGTGTGTGTGTGTTTGTGTGTGTGTGTGTGTGTGTTGGGGGAAGATGTGATGTTGAACAAAGGGGAGGGGGCAGTGCTTGGATGTTCCCGGGGGTTATTTTTTCCTGATTATTTTAATTCTGCTTCCCTCCATCCCGAGTGGCCCTCTGACCTCCCCCACCTGCCCTCCCACACCCCCTTCCCTCACTCCAGGATAAAGAGGAGCTCAGGAGAGGAGACAAAATGCCATGTCACCTGGAAAACTCTTCAGTGAGTGTGGAGGTGACAGGGGGTGGGGAAGTAAGCAACCCAGAGAGGAAGAGAAGGGGACATTTTGATGGAATTAGGAGTGTAGGCTTTAGACACACTTGGGTCTGAACCCCACTATTAGCACATGGTAGCCGGGGAGTCACTTAGCTTTGCTTGTTTCAGTTTTCACATCTGTAAATGAGACTAAATTAGATTCTTTAGAGCATTCAGAATGCTATACATTTAGTAAAATCTCAATAAATGTTGATATTATTAGCACGGAATACCTGGGGTGCAAGAGCTTCGAAGGAGTAGTTTTTATTTGAAGATGCACAAGCCAATGACTCCCACCAGCATGAGGAACACTAGTCCCAGACGCCCCCCACTCTTGAGCCTGGGCTGTGGGCAAATGTGGGGCATGGGTGAATGAACAGCCTCTATTGGAGAGGACTTCATGGATGTCTAAGGGAGAGGCAGGTAAACAGTTGTCTGGAATTCCCTTTTTAAAAAATCATGTCCAGGGGCATCTGGGGGACTCAGTCGGTTAAGCATCTGCCTTTGGCTCAGGTCATGATCCCAGGGGTCTGGGATCAAGCTCCGCATTGCAACGGGGCTCCCTGCTCATCGGGGAGTCTGCTTTTCCCTCTCCCTCTGCCCCTCCTCCGCCATGCTCTGTCTCTCTCTCAAATAAATAAATAAAATCTTTTTGAAAAATTGTGCCTAATATCTTAGCTTCAATTATGTGACCCTTAAGTTCCTTTAAAATCTAATTAGAAAAAACACCACACGATATAAAATCTAAACTCTATAAGAGGATTTAAGGACAGTGAAAACAAGCACTCCCTCCCCCGAGTCTCCCAGTTCCTTTCCCCAGCGGCAACCACTCCAACCACTTTCTTATATATTCACATGCATTCTAAATGTTCTAGTCTGTGAAACCCCTTTGCAGAATATCCCATTCTCCTTTAAGCCTGAGTGAAAAACTAACCTCACATATTCCCTTTTATACTTTGTTCTGAGACTTTCCACACTGTCATAGCGGATCTGATTATGACCCAGACAGCTGCTCACAAATACAGGGCACTGTGCTTTCGGGACTGTCCAACACGAGGACATGGAGCTGCAAGTGGGGCTTGGGCCCCAGAATAGCCTGCCACCCATCTGCTCTCCCACGGGGACATTTGCTTCTGGCTCTCTGATCCCCCCTCCATATGGCCCAGACATCTGTGAACAAGATAATGCTAATTTCTGCCAATAGGGTGTGGTGAGGAGAAGAGAGGGAGAAGAGCATACATGCTCAGCAGTGGGTGGGCCGAGGAATGGAGGGGTGTTTCCTTCTGTTTAAGAGCCCGGAGAAAAGGGCCAAGAGAAAGAGAAGCTCAACTGGAGGGGCGCCTGGGTGGCTCAGTCAGTTAAGCATCTGCCTTCGACTCAGGTCATGATCCCAGGGTCCTGGGATCGAGCCCTGCTTCTCCCTCTGCCCCTAACCCCCCTGCTCATGCTCTCTCTCTGTCAAATAAATAAAATCTTAAAAAAAAAACAACAACTGGAAAGTAGAAGGGAATGCAGGGGACAGCAGTGTCACTCACGTTGGTGAGAGCCAAGCTGAAAACATAAATGTTTTCTCTTCTTTTGCTCCAAAACTATCTAATCTTATATTCTTGCCAAAGGCGACCTCACTCCTTCTGCCATTCCACATGACACCGTCCCCACCCAGTGATACCGCATTTCTCAATTATTGATTTCGTGGAGAAGCCCTCACAGGGCTGCTTGGCCCGTTTTTACAGCATGGTCTGATTTTACTGATTTTATAAAGTCGACTCATTAGAGGCAAGTTGGGGGGCCCCAGAACAGACAAATGAATAGTCTGCTAAGCCATCCATTTAAAATGACAATAATAAAAATGTTAATAAACGTCAATATTTGCACCACGGTTTGTGATTGCTTTTAACAAGCAATTCTGCTGTGATCTTTGAATGATTTCCTTTAGTAGGGGACTTCCCCATTGTCAGATTTGATCTCCACTCAATACGATTAGGCTACCCTACCACATGTATGCTTGAGGTAAAAAGTCTTTTGGCTTATTTCCACAACTGAACTCAAGAGTCAGACTCCTTACGGATTTTTGTAAGTGGTTGTCACCTCACTGCATGATTTGGGGTGGAGGTTGTTGCTGATTTAAATTAAAACCCACTTAGAGGAAAGACTAATTCAGGCCTTCCAAAATCCATTTCTGGGCCAGAATTATCTGGGTGGGGTTTCTGGACAACTACTGAGTAAATTACTTAATTTGCTTTCAATTTTATTTTCTGCTTTTTAGACATTGACTTAGTAGGCCACAAAAAGTTCTTTAAAACAGATTGTGTTGGGTAATCAAAAGGTTTTATTCACTCTTTGAGACTCAGTTTTCTCATCTATAAAATGGAGGTCATAATAACCCTTACTGCTCAGAGTTATATATAAGACATTTACATATGTGTATATATATGTGTGTGTGTATCTTATTTACATAAGATATTATATACTAAGTGCCTAGCATCATAGTGCCGGGTGTGTTAACCATCATTGTAATTACAATGCAGTGGTCCCCTGTAAGATTTTCCCAAAGTTCCTCAGTCAGATGCATGAACACAGTAGGCTCAGTTTGGTGTTTCCCTATTTTGAGATACCTTAACACCGTTTAACAGGTACCTGTAGATCACACAGGCAGCAATTAATCAGATCAGGTGTACCACCAAATGATCTTCCTCCATGGGGTTCTTTTTTGCTGTTGTTCTTTTTTGCTTATCTGCTTTCATGGATGTGCATCTTTTGCATTAGGGGCTTAGATGGGGGAATGGAGTGTTCTGTTTATTAAGAGATTAACATAAAATTAGCTATAAAACCTCTTTGTCCAGATCTTTTTTTTTTAAAGACTTTATTTATTTATTTATTGAGAGAGAGAACAAGCAGAGGAAAGAGGCACAGCGAGAGGGAGAAGCAGGCTCCCCGCTGAGCAGGGAGCCCCATGCAGGGCTCGATCCCAGGACCCTGGGATCATGAGCCACCCAGGCATCCCTTTTGTCCAGATCGTATTGAAAATTACTTCCAACTGCATAAGTTCATTTTCCCACCCTCAGTTCCATGGACATAGACGTTTATCTTTCTGGGTGGTAGAACTCTTTGGGTACCTGGGTCATCACCCTGAATGTTGGCTTTTATCATACGGGCCTGAAAACATAGAAGCTAAAGAGCAGGTGTTGACAACCTTTGACTTGTGCCAAAGTTGGCACCAAGACTCAATTTTCACTGGGTTTGCTAGAACTATTTCTTATCCCAGTGTGTAGTGTAGACACTCAATAGACATTTGTTAAATAAACGATGATTGCATATTTTTTCCCCCAACATACTCAGCCTCGCTTACCACTTGTCTCGCCCATCTTTTCCTAAAAGTGTTTAAGATAGCTTATAAGGACTCCTAAAATATAAAAACACATTACTCTGTAGGAGACATTACTCAGGGATAAACCAGTCTGAGGTAGCTCTTCCCCTCCCCTGTGCTGTGTTGTCAGCTGTGGTTGGCCCAGTTCTGCAGCTGATGAAACTGGGCAGCAGGGTGGGCAAAGTGTTGGCTGGATAGAGCTAATTGGATCCTCTCTCCCGGGAGAGAGATGGTTCTCAACGTCTGTACGACACTTCCTTCCAGAAACTTCTCTTAGTTTAGTTAGCTTGGGTGGTTCCTGTTCTTTACAACAGAATAATTTCTGATTAAACCTGAACATCAGATTTGGTTCTAAGCTTTCTATGGGATGTTCACAGACTGGAAATGCAGAGTAAGCTGATTTTTGTATAGTACATCAGTTACATTTTCAAATAACATGTTCAACATCTGGATTCCTTTGTGAATGAAGTATTTCTAAATTTCAAGCAGTGGGTCCAGTTGTCAACCCCCCCCAAATACAATAAATATAGAAGAGAGTGACAAAAAAAAGTTTCAAAACACCAGGGAAACAGTGTATTTGTTATAATTTCTTTCAGATTAATAGTCTGATATTCTATGGTGCATTCAATTTGGACAAAAAGCCATATTAGTCAACTTACTGTCTAAAAGCGTAACTAACATACTGTTTAAAAATAAGTTTATCCTACATGTTTAGATGTTTCAGACCCCCTTTGGCAGCCAATGCAAACTTGAAAACTTCCTTGTTATATGTGATATATACATATATACATATGTTACAGGTTATATGTTAATGAGAATGTCATAAAGCAGAATATTATTACTCAAGTAGCTATAGTCTACTCTAAGAAAGAAATTATTCTGAACATCTTCATAAAATCGCAGTTTAACACAGTGGACAACATCTTCAACTACATCCTTACAGTAGCACTAACACATATTTTACTTCTGTCTGGTAATATCTTCCAATACAGACAGTTGGGGTTATCTCCAAGTGAAATTCAGGAAAAATGCATTAGGGGACAAGGGGGCAGTGGGCACCAATCTCCTTTTATTGGTCTTTCTTCAGTCTGGTTTGCCCATCCTTTATTCAGTTCATTTCAAGAAATATTTATTGAGGGGCGCCTGGGTGGCTCAGTCGGTTAAGCGTCTGCCTTCAGCTCAGGTCGTGATCCCAGGGCCCTGGAATCGAGCCCCATGTCAGGCTGTCTGCTCAGTGGGAAGTCTGCTTCTTCCACCACCCTCTGCCTGCTGATGGGCCTACTTGTTCTCTCTTTCTCTGTCAAATAAATAAAATCTTAAAAAAAAAAAAGAAATATTTTATTGAGCACCTACTATGTATACTCTGCTAATTGCTAGGGATGCATTTGTAAATAAGGTAGAGTCCCTGCCTTCATGAAGTTTACAATCTGGCAGGGATTAGAGACATTAACCAAGAGAATACAACTGGGACAAATAAAAGGCGCCTATTAGGTGCTAGGCCTTCTCACAGACACTTCACATCTACTATCTCTGTTAAGTAGATCTTTTTTCTAAGTTTATTTATTTAAGTCATCTCTACACCCAACATGGGGCTCGAACTCATCACCCTGAGATCAACAGTCACATGCTCCTTCAACTGAGTCAGCTCCTCCAAGTGAGTCAGCCCCAAGTGGATCTTATTATGCCCGTTTTAGGATACTGGTGCTCAGAGAAGTTAGGTCATGCAGATGTGGGACTTGAATTCAAGTCTGCCTGATTTGATAATCTAGAATCCTGTGCCTTCCAGTATGGCAGCCATTAGTCATGTGTGGCTGTTGAAATGTAAAGCAATACATATTAAATAAAAATTTAAAATTTAGTTGCTTTGTCACACTAGCCCCGTGTCAAGTGCTCAACAGCCACATGTGGCTAGTGGCTAGTGTACAGAACAGTGCAGATTTAGGACCTTTCCACAATCATAGGAAGGTCTCCTGGTCAGCACTGGTCTAGACTATTCAAGTGAGGGCTTGACTCCGTGTCAACTTCAATATCTTAAGCCCAGAACAGATTTCTAAAACCGAGGAATCTCTATAATCAGCATTGCTTCTTTCCCCTGAACAATCAGAAGAGAAGCTACCAAACAGGGACTTAACGTGGCACACTCTTTGATTGTTGTTCATCTTGCAGGTAGACATTTGGAGGTGAATTGGAGATGCTTTTAACAATAGGAATTGTGGAGAACTAATTGAGACAATAAATCACATTCCTCAAGGTGAAGCCTGGCATAGAGTAGGCCCTCAGGAAATGCCAACATGATATTAAAGAGTGTGGAATGTGGAGTCACAGGGCTGGTTTGAGGTCCTGTTTTCCACTTTGTAACCATGTGGCCTGGACAGATCAATTTCTCCAAACCCCATTTTGTTAATTATAATTGGAGGTAATATCTGACCTTCCTGTCTTGGAGGATTGTGATGAAGACCAGGAGCTAACAGAAACAAAAGCACTCTGTCAAGTTAAGGCTTTGTAGAGTGACGTCTTCTTTCTGCCCTCCTTTGTGCCCTGAAAAAAATGATTAAAATAATAAATTCCTGCCTTTTGTTCCTGAAAATGGAAGACCAAAAAGATATGGTTTATGGAAGGGCAGAATTATGTGAGATTACTCAGATTTTACTGCAGTAGAAAGAGGAAAGAAAGAATTGGGGGAAAGTGTGAACCCGAAGAAATCTTTGTGAATTCCCTAGCAGTCAGGGCCAGGGCTGTAGAGATTGCCCAGGTGTGTGTGGAATAGATGCTCTCCTTGGGTCTCGTGTTAGCGAGTCTAGATGGCCTTCAGTGGAGAGCTTCAAGTGGACCCCATTGACTACCCATGACTGCCCATAGGTACCTATATAGATCTTGGGGAGCAAACATGCCTTAGGGGTCTCCATCCTCTCCTAAACAGAGCTGTCTCCTGGGAACCTCCAGGCCACAGACTGCCAGGCTTATAAGAGAAACAATCCACATTAAATCCAGCTCCTTCCATTCAATATGAAAAGTGACAGTCATACAAAAACAATTCAGGTTAATTATCACTTTCTAGGAATTTTTAGCCCACTTTTGAAAAGTCTTGTTAGAACAACTCCTTTTTTCCCCCATATCTACAATTCACACTTGTGACCTCAAAGCCAGGCTTGTCCCTTCCCTCCACTCATGCCCCTGAGTCACCCAGATCATCATTTCCGTGTCACCCACCCTTCCTCCCTGCTTCCCAGCCCTGGTGGGGATCACATCTCACTGGGCTGTACAGTCCTCGCAGTAGGAAGCTGCCCCTTTGTGTGGGCATTCACAGAAGGGTACGAGTGGGCAGCATACACACTCCCTCTACTGTCCAACCCTTTTCTACCCACAGCACCATCACCCAAGGGTCAATGAGTGGGCGTCAGACATTACCAAAGAGCTGGTATAACTAAAGGGAATTATAATAAATTGGGCATGAAGGGGAAAAGATCTTAAAGAAAAACTGCTAAGTGACTATCCAGAAAGGCAATGGAAAAGCATGAACAAAGGGAATGCTCAGGGGCATACCCCAACTCTCAGCTGTGATCTCCATCCCTAGGTAAAGCACACTCCTCTTAGGGAGCACATTCTTCTTCAAAGCTCCCAAGTCACAAAACCATCATTCTTTGGGAAATCCTGCTCTCTCCCCTTAGGGGTTTTCTGGTTCATAATATCAGTGCCCGGGCCTCTGAAAAAGCTGGAACACAGCAATCCCCTCAGTATATTTCACCAAGTCTGAGGAGGTGTGTGGTCTGGTCTCAAATCCAACAGAATAGATGGGGATGGGCTTTGACTGCCCCCGTCAAGTTCACTTACTGAGATGAGGTGCACATGGGCCTCTTCAGTCTTCTGAGGGATCCTAGGTAAAACTATTAGGACTTGTACACTAACAATACCCTCACCCTCTAATCCAACTCCATATTGAAGAAACAAACCATTTCTAATTGCAACATGGCACTGAAATGCCCTTGCCACAATGAAGATAGAACATTGTATCATCAAGCAAAGTTTTGTCAAACTCTCTAAGTTCCTTTCCCTGTGCTTTCCTGGTACAGAGGAAACCAGACTCACCATGGCCATCTACCACATAAAGGCCACACCACTTGCCTACTCAGAATACCTTGTCAGAGTTTGAAAATTAAAGCTGTTCAGTTTTTACTTTTGAGAATGCATCAGTTTGCTAGACTGCTATAGCAAAGACAGGGTGGCTTAAATAGCAGAAATCTGGGGCACCTGGGTGTCTCAGTGGGTTAAGCATCTGCCTTCAGCTCGGGTCGTGTTCCCGGGGTCCTGGGATCGAGCCCCGCATTGGGCTCCCTGCTCGGCGGGGAGCCTGCTTCTCCCTCTGCCTCCCCCCACCCAGCTTGTGCTCTCTTCTCTCACTCGCTCTCAAATAAATAAATAAATAAATAAATAAATAAATAAATAAAATCTTTAAAAAAATAGCAGAAACTTATTTTCTCATAGTTCTGGAGGCTGGAATTCTGAGATCAAGATGTCAGCAATAATGGTTTTTTTCTGAGAGCTCTTTCCAGCCTTGTAGATGGCTGTCTCCTTCCCATGTCTTTACATCCTCTTTCCTCTGTATCTCTGTCCTAACTTCTTCTTACGAGGACACCAGCCATATTGGATCAGGGCCTGCCCTAATGACTTCATTTTAACTTAGTTACTTCTTTAAAGACCCAATCTCCAGATACAGTCACATTCTGAGGTTCTGGGGGCTAGGACTTCAACATATAAATTCTGGGGTGTGGTAGGAGACAAAATTTTGCTCCTAACAGGGGACAAGATTAAATTCTCAGCCTGGATATTTTTCCAGGTGCCTCTGAAATCAGCAGCAGGAGGTACTGTCATCCCTCGGTCCTGGTGACCCCCAGGGGCACGGAAGGATAAGAAAGGGGGCAGAACTGCTCTGGTGTCTTCACACACAGCCAATTCATCCTACCCAGTGCTGCTGAAGGACTAATCCCTGTTCTCACCAGCAACCTATCTGATCACGCAGAGAGTAACTTGGTGCATGCACCTGCCCACTCAAACCCTTCCATTGTGATTCTATTTACATTTCTGGACTTACTTATAATTTATGTGCTGCGGGGAGAAGTTGAGAAGGTGGCCAAATCCCCCTGAATGCCCATTCTCCAAGAATGCCAGAAGATTCCCCATGACCTCTAACATGCCAGAAGATTCCCCATGACCCCCTGAATGCCCATTCTCCAAGAATGACAGAAGATTCCCCATGACCTCTAACATCAATTTAAACTTGGATAATGAGTTTTCCTCCCCGTCTTTTTTGCTGAAACAATGTTCTGCCTACTATGACTCCTTAAAGGAAAGCTTTGAATTGAAAGTATTGTGATTTGGCTTTGGAATCAAAGGGACCTGAACTGGTGTGGAGGCCCCACCCCTTACTGTGTACCCGTGGGCAATCGGCTCAGTCCATTCCATAAACGTTTAGCAAGCACAGACCATACAGCAGGCATTGTGCTAAATTTGAGACACGAAGATGCATAAGATCAAATTCCTCTCTCCAGGAGCCCGGTTGAGGCTGGCAGAAAAGTAATCAAGTAATTACCCCAGAGCATATAATAAGGGCTTTAATAGTGTTAGATGCAGGCTGCTATAGAGTTCAGAGGTCCGGGGGTGGGGGGAGGTGATGGAGGAGATGGTAAAGACTGAGCCAGTCCTAAAGGATGAATGTGACCAAGTGAAGGGAACTTGGCTGGTTAAGGAGGAGGGTGTTTCTGGTGGAAGGGAGGTCACCACTCATAACATGGGGCTAGGAACACCTAACTCCCAGGGCTGTTGTGGATATTAATGGTGAAGGGTATGTGTATAAAGGGTCTAGCACAGTTCATAATAGGTGCTGCCAAATGCAGCAGAGGGGGCCCAACCCACCCACTCATCCCTGCTATTCTCTCCTACTCTCCTCTTTGTGGCAACTCTGAGCCTGGGACTTAGCAAGCCTCCCCCATGGTCCGTGGGAGTTTAGGGTCTGGCAAAGATCCTACTTACTCCACTATGTCAAAACTGCTTGTATTCCGTGCATCTTAATTCAGAGGTTGCAGGGGGATTTGGCCACCTTCTCAACTTCTCCCCGCAGCACATAAATTATAAGTAAGTCCAGAAATGCAAATAGAATCACAATGGAAGCGTTTGAGTGGGCAGGCGCATGCACCAAGTTACTCTCTGCGTGACGATTTCTATCACTGTAATTAGACTCCGTAATTAAAAATCACTAATGTTTCGTGACAGCCCGCAATTGGATTTGGGGGCACAAAGGAGAAGGTTGGGTTGTGCTGGTATGGGTGGGGACACCACACACAGAGATCGTCTGGGCTGGGAAATGGTGTCACCCTTTAGGGCCATTCACTAATAAAAAGTGTTCTCATTTATATACGGAAATAATGAGGCAAAGGAGCAGCTTTTTTTTTTTTTTTTTTTAAAGAAGGCAGTAAGAGAAGATAAGCAACAAACCTACAGATCACTTAGAAAGCCACAGTAATTTACCTGCCTGCTTTCTTTTACTGGGAAGATTTTTATCTCTGCCGGCATTGTCCTAAATTATTAGTAAGGTTGGAGTCAAAATTGGTTTTCAGTGTGTTCTACCTCCATTTGACCCCTGTGTAAACAAGAAACCACACTGCATGTTCTCACACTTTTAGCTGTGCAACAGCTCCCAAGAAACCCGGATTTCTGTTTCCAATTGACCATGACTCCAGGGCTCATAGATCAGTGATGGCAGAGAATCCAAAGTAAGCTCCTGGCCCCTGGGTGGGGGGGATTCTTCATGCATCGGCACACCGGGCCACCTGTTGGGAGTAAACAGGGCCTGTACTTGGCATCCCTGCCACGTGCCGAGGAGAGAGAAGGAAGGGAACCTTGGAGGAAATCTAGCTCCATTCTCACCCTCTTCAGAAAGGGATTTTTTCCTCCAGCCTCTGAGAAGGTCTTCATCCTGTGAAAGTAAATTAGGTAGAAAATTACTTTTTGACAAACTTGACTGAAGCTGTGAAAGTCATTCTGCCTAAGTTTGAAAAGTGATTGGAACTGAAGGTTTTTTTTTTTTAAAGATTCGCTTTTTTTCTTTTTTAAAAAAAAGCAGATTGCCCTAGGGGAATGAATGGGAATTCAGGTAGATGGTGAATACTTTTCTAGTTTGCTTGATTCTGATGGGTAGCTCTTGTCTTTGTTAGCATGTCAATACCGAGGGCTGTCTTGAATTTTCTAGCCCTTCTGGATCAGTCTGTAGAATTTTCTGTTCTTTCTTATTGTGAAGTGGGTGCTGAGTAGGGGTTTAACCGGGGCTAGTTTTGGGGGAACACAATGGCATATTTAAGTGGTTGTGTCTATGTTTGTTATCTACTGCTGGGTAACAAGATACCCCAAAACTTAGTGTTTTAAGATAACAATGATTCTTTATTTTCCTCGGTTCTGTGGGCTGCCTGGGCTGTTCTTCCAACACGCATGGTGCTGCCTGGTCCAGCCGGCAGATGGACGGGGCTGGAGGGTCCACTAAGGGCTTTCTCACATGTCTGGGGTGTGAGTTCTGACTGTCAGCCAGGGTGCCTCTGTTTCTCCCGCAAAGGCTTTCTCTCCACAGGGGTCTCATGCCTCAAGCCCTCTGTGCCTCCAGCATGTCCTCCGGGCATGGCTACTGGGCTCTGAGAGTGTGAATTCAGAGGGCCAGACCTCTCACACTCTCAAAGATAGGCCCAGAAGTATTTCCACCACATGCTGTGGGTCAAAACAAGAGACAAAGCCACCCAAGGATGTGGGGAATTTGAAGGGAAAGGGAAACTGACTCCACTTTTTGGTGAGAGAAGCAGTTTGCCCAGTTAGGGTGGGAAGGGGGTGACATTTTTGGAGACATCTGCCGCAGTGGTAAAATTCATCCTCAACTGATGCTTAAAAACTTATTCCGGGGAATTGAGGATTGTCAGTATTACTGCGTGGACCCTGGATAAGCTGGTGAGAATTAAGAAGGATGACAAGTATAGTTATTATGCCTTCCACACCTCTCCTTAATGTGCGCTAAGCATGATGTAAGATGCTTTGCCTTCATCTTCTAGAAAACAGCTCTGAAAGGGTGGTGTTGTTATACCTACTTTACATATCGGGAAACTGAGGCTTAGAGACCGTGTAATGCAGGGGTTCATTGTAGCCAGCTGTGAAGGATGCTGAAGGGGAGCTTGCTAGCTCTCTTTGCATTTCTGCTCCCCCACAGCATCCCAGCCCTTCACAGTACCCCACCTCAGCCCTGTACCTACCTGGGCCGCCCCAGCCAGACCCCTGTCAGCGTTCCCTATCTGAAGGCTTCCTATGTTGAGACTCTTTCTAAGCCTGCTTTTTGCTCAGTGACAAGAAGTACTGATAGGTTTTTAGTTAAACTTATTCCATCAAATCTATTACTCCCTTCAGTTGTCAGTCTTGGCTCACCTAGTTAACATTTTTTTCTTAAGAAGGCATTTGACAGGGCGCCTGGGTGGCTTAGTTGGTTAAGGGTCCGACTCCTGATTTAGGCTCAGGTCATGATCTCAGGGTCATGAGATCAAGCTCCATATTAGGCTCTCTGCTGAGTGTGGAGCCTGCCTAAGACTCTCTCTCTCTGCCTTTCATCCTCCCCCCTCCCCACCGCTTGCACACACATGCTTTCTCTCTCAAATAAAAAAAAAAAAAAAAAGAAGAAGAAGAAGAAGAAGAAGAATTCACTTGGCCCAGAAAAGTCAAGAGAATTTTGAAGAATTTAGAAGGGAACTGATTATGTAGCTATTAAGACTTATTATAAAGCTACATTAATTTAAAAACGTATTAATGCCAGGGAAGACAAGTAGAACAGAATAAGGAACTCAAGCGTAGCACTGCCCATACAGAAGAATGGTTATACACAGGATAAAGCACGAATCACTGGAGGAAGAATGGAAGCTTCTAAGAATGGCTCTGGACAACTAGTCATTCATATGGAAAAGTACAAAATTAGATCTCAACTTCACCTCAAACACAAAAATAAATTCCAGGTGGATTAAAGGCGTAAGTGTAAACAGGCAACAAAAATATGTGACTATTTCTAGGACTGTAAATATTGAGGAGGATCTCTTAAATAAGACACTGAAGTTCAAACCTTCTTGAGGAAAATGATTAGTTCAAGTGACATTAATAGTCCACGTCTGTGAGGTTGAAGATATGCATACCTATAACCCAGCAATTTGGATTATGAGTAGATCTAGAGAAACTCTCATACATAGGCATGAGGAGGAATGCAGAAGGTTGTTCACTGACACGTTGGTTATGATATAAAAGGTTAGAAACAGCCTAATTGTTCCTCAGCAGAGGAGTAGGAAAAATAAACTGTGGTTTATTCATATAATGCAATAATATTTAGCAGCTGAAATGAGTAAACTAGGTTTCTATGTAGCAACATGGATAAATCTCAAAATTATGGTGAGTGAAAAAAACAAGTGCAGGAGGATATGTACAGAATGAGGCTTTTTATGGAGTTTTAAATGTCGGAAATGACATTGAACATTTTTTTAAAAAGATTTCATTTTTAAGTAATCTCTATACCCCATGTGGGGCTGGAACACACAACCCTGAGATCAAGAGTCACATGCTTGGGGCGCCTGGGTGGCTCAGTTGGTTAAGCGTCCAACTCTTGATTTTGGCTCAGGGTCCTGAGATTGAGCTCAGGGCTGGGCCTGGACCTTGTTTGAGAGTCTCTCTCTCGCTCTCCCTCTGCCCCTCCCCTGTCCCTGCTCTCTCACCCACATGAATAAATGTGCTCTCTCTCATAAATGAATGAATGAATGAATGAATAAATAAATAAAACAGTTGCATGTTCTACCGACTAAGCCAGCCAGGTGCCCTGACATTGAACTTTTTTTTTTTTTTTTAATATAGCTATCTGCATTTCGAAGAAAGCTTCAAACCATGCAAGGAAAATACACACAATCTTCAAAATAATGGCAAGGAGGAAGGAAAATATGATTTTATATATGTAGGGATCTTCAATTGTATTTTTATGCATTGTTTCTTAAAAAGAATCTGGATTAAAGATGGCAAACTATTAACGTGTGCTAAATCTGGGTAGGGGCAATGTGCGCTTTTATTAAATTACTTACAATATGTTTCTTTCTTTTTTTTAGAGGGGGGAGGGGCCGAGGGAGAGGAAGAGAGAGAATCTTAAGCAGGCTCCACGCCCAGCAGTGAGTCTGGCCCAGGGCTCGATCTCACGACCCCGAGATCATGATCTGAGCTGAAATCAAGAGTCGGACACTTAACTGACTGAGCTGCCCAGGCACCCCAATATGTTTCTCATATTTTAAAAAGATATTGCTTTTAGAACCTCTAAAGAATGATGGCAAGGCTGTGAGGTCCGGGTCAGGATGAAAGATACAGCTCAGAGGAGGCGGATTGCCTCTGCGGGCGCAGCTTGTGGTATGCCTGGTGGCCTGTCAGCCTTCTAACCCAGGACCACTTCCCTCGGACTCCACCCTGGTCCAGCCACTCTCTCCCTTTCTCCTGACCTGCTCTGCTTTTGGGGACAACTCCAAGCAGAAAACGTGTTAAGCCCCTGCTTGCCTCGACTTACTGGTCCAGCTACTCAAGCGCATTCCTATTTTCCCTTTCATCCTTAGACATTGGAAGGCCAGAGATGAATGATGATGACTCTGTTGAAGGAGGAGAGGAAGTCCGGGAGGCCTTACTCTTTGAAAATCTTTGTTTTTCAAGGCTGTGTCATCTACATTATCTCAGCGGCTTTTCTTATCAAACTTGTAGACAGAGCAGGTGTTTTTACAGAGCAGGTGTTTTATGATAAAGAAACTGAGTTGCTGAAGAGCTAAATAACTTGGCGAGGACATCCAAATGATTAGTGAGATGCCTGAAATTAGAACCTGGTCCAAAGTCCCAGTTTAAGGCTCTTTCTAAAATAATGAGTCGAGTGCTGTATGTGGTAATGTAATACTATGGGTCCCAGGGGGAGTGATAGGAGGGAGTACATTACTGTAGTGGGTTGAATTGTGTCCCCCCAAAAGAGGTTCAAATCCTTACCTCCAGTACCTATGAAGGTAACCCTATCTGGAAATAGGGTCTTTGCAGGTGTAAAGGGTGGGCCCTATATCCAATGACTGGTGTCCTTACAAGAAGAGGAGAAGAGAGAGATGATGCACAGGAGAGAAGGGCATGTGAACACAGGCAGAGATTGGAGTGACCCAGCCATAGCTAAGGAACACCGAGGATGGCCAGAAGCCAGAACTTATGAGAAGTGCATGAGGGATAATTTCTCCTTCAGAGCCTCTTGATAAATCAATGGAGAATCAATCAACTCAACTGACGCTTTGATTGTGGACTTCAGGCCTCTAGAACTGAGAGAGAATAAATTTCTGTTGGTTTGTTGGTGGTTGTCGCCATCAGTTTGTGGCGATTTGTTTCGGCTGCCCTAGGAAACAAAACCAGTCACCAGGCTTGGGGGTGATTCCAATGGAGGTGTGGCCTTAGTTGAGGACTAAAGGGCTAATGTAGAGACAGTGCTGGCCATGTGTTCAGCCACAAATAACAGAAAACCCATCCAAAGTGGCTTAAACAAATAGGGTTCATTTATTTTCACATAACAAAAAATTCAGAGATCAACAGTCCAGGGTTTGTGTAGTTAGTTGCTCAATGACATGAGGGATGCAGTCCCTCCCCATATTTCTACTCTGCTGTCTCTAGCTTGTCAGCATCTTTTGTTCTCATGCTTGTTGCCTTATGATCACCCAATGGCTACTGAGCCACTCGGCCACACATCTGCATTCCAGGCAGAAAGAGGAAGGAAGAAAAAGGGAGAGTCTTTTTCACAAATCACCAGCAGACTTCTTTGATTTCAATGGCCGGAACTGGCTTACATTTCATATGGCTTTCCTAGCTGTAAGGAAGGGAGGTAGGTATTTATAGCTTTAAGTTTAAAGCCTTAAAATAGAAGGACACAAGTAAGAAGCTGATCACTGGTGTTGAGTAAGCCATTCTGCAATACCTCTAAAATACCATCATTTTAGATCAAGTTTTACTCTGGCAGCATGTAAGAAGAAAACCAAAATATTAGTAGTTTAAAACACATAAGATTCTGGATGTAGACAATCTAAGGTTGATATGGAGGATCCACAATCATCAAGAGACCAGATTCCTTCTTTCTCTTCCTTCATCCTTAGTGTTAGCTTCCATTCTCATTGTGGACTCATAAGCCAAAGTGGCTGCTGAAGTCCCAGACATCACCATTTCATTCCAGAAAACAGGAAGGATGAAGGTGGAAGGCAAAATATCACACTCCAGCCAATTGTCCTTCTTCTGAGGAGTCTTCTGAGGAGGATCGCCCACTATATTTCATTGGCTGGTATTGGTGGAGAAGGTGAAAAATGTTGCTTTGTTGAATGAAGACATGGCTGTCCCAGGAAGTAAGAAGACAGTTAGATATTGGGTAGGCAATAAACAGCTTCTTCCTCACAGGGCAAATAACTTTCATCTCAAGTGGCAAATTTGACTTATTTGGAGTGGTTTCCTAGAGCACTGTGTTAAAAAAGATCTTGAGGCCATAATCTGGGCTCAGTGGGTAGAGAGCAATGGTTGATTAGGGATCTTGATCATGGTCATGAGAGTCAGAGTGTAATGATATGTATGGGTTCCTCTTCCCTTGGAAAGAGTGGGAGAAGCTCGTTTGCTGGTGACAGGGGGGACAGTATGGAGTTGTATCTGTTTGCTAGGGCTGCCATAATAAGGTGCCACACACGGGGTGGCGTCATAGGAGAAATGTATATTCTCATTCCGGAGGCTCAAAGTCTGAGATCAAGGTGTCAGCAAGGTTGGTGCCTACTCAGGGCCATGAGGAAAGGATCTGTTTCAGGCTTTTCTCTTTGGCCTGTGTCCAAATCCTCCTCTTCTAATAAGGACACCAGGCAGATTAGATTAGGGCCTATGCTAGTGAACTGATTTTTGACTTAATGACCTCTTCAGAGGCCCTGTCCCCTAAGATAGGCCATTCTGAGGTACTGGGGGTTAGGACTTCCACATATGAGTTCTGGGGGGGGGGCGTTGTCCAAGAATATGTTTTTTTCTCTTCTGACTGAATCCTGTTCTGTCTGAAGTCAAAGACCACTGCAAGATAGGAATGTCTGCCTGGGGTGGCCACTGTGTGTGTGTGTGTGTGTGTGTGTAAGGAATGCAGCGGGTACGAACTGGGGCCGGGGGGGACACTCTTCTCACAACAATTTCCTTAATGGTTGGGGCTATGTTATCCACCCTCGTTATTACTTATTTACTTGTTTTTGTTTTTGTTTTTTTAAAGATTTTTTTATTTTTTATTTGACAGAGAGAGAGAGAGAGAGAGAGAGAGAGAAAGAGCACAAGCAGGGGGAGCGGCAGGCAGAGGGAGAGGGAGAAGCAGGCTCCCCGCTGAGCAGGGAGCCCGATGCGGGACTCAATCCCAGGACCCCGGGATCATGACCTGAGCCAAAGGCAGCCGCTCAACTGACTGAGCCACCCAGGTGCCCCTATTTACTTATTTTTAAATAAACACAACTCCCCCTACTAATCATGGGAATATTATAAGCTGGAGCAAGTTATAATCTGCCATTCCTCTCTTCATGTAGATTGATCCATGCATAGTCATGTAGCTCAAGCTAAGCCCTTTCCTGGAAGTTTTCAACAACATCTGGGAGAGAGGAGTTCTCCTTCCTTTAGGATCATTAACCTAGCAGCCTGTACCTTGTCCCTTGCCCTGCGGAGAAATTCCATGTGCAATAAAATGAATGAAGCCAAAATACGGAAAGGAGCAGAGACAGAGAGTAGAGGTAGTCCCCAGAGCATTTGAGTCCCTGAGTACGGGCATCCCTAAGACCAGCTCCATCCTTTTCCTTTTCATGACTATGTAATGCAACACATCCCCTAGCTGTGGATGGTGGAGGTGGGTACCTGTCACTGGCAATCAAAGAATCCATATAATTCCCCAACTGATGTACTATAAACACTTTCAACAAACTTTCTAATTTGTGGGATCATGAACCACAGACCAGAAGCTTGAATTTCTAGGTTTGTTTCTTGGGAACTCTTTTAATAAATTTGTGGTTCCCTAATTTTTAGTGAGACTATCTCCTGCAGTAGCTAGCCTGTAGCTCTGGGCTGGTGGTTCTCAGAGGAAAATACTGTGCTTTTCATTGGAAAGATGTTTTAGGGAACAGAAAATGGGGTCGTACCAATATTAATTCACACAGGAAAATTATGTAAGTGCCATTTAAATATTTATCTTCAAAGTAAGCTTAGAGCTTGGAACCTTTTTATCTTTACAGATGTGGCATTTCTTTAATGGGTTTCTAATGGTGTCCAGCTCATAACTTCCTTTTTTTTGGCTTCCAACTATACCATGTTTGATACACCTTAAAAAGCATTCAGATTTGAGTGCTGGTTATTAGAGATGATGGCCAAATTATATTTTAGATGAAGCATCCCATCTACATTAGCACATTTACATCTCTGCTCCCAAAAATATTTATAAGAAAACTTCATATTGTGACAAAACATGCAAATTCCATTCTGGGGAGAAGTGACATTGCTAATAGCAGAGAACAGTGGCCTGACAAGTCTCTTTTCCCACAGGAGCTATGTAGAAACACTTGCCATTGAAGTTTTGTTTGCCCTTTAAAGTTAATGAATTGCATGATCTAATGATAACTAACTGTACCTTCCCGTTGTCATAAAGCCCTTAAAGCATTTCACAATCAATTAGCAGCTCAGGGACGTCATTATTATTGGCCATTTTGCACTATGGCTGTATTCAGAGTTAATACAGAGTGGATTTTACTGCTCAGCAGCTCGTGGTGGAGCTAGGTGGCAAGCGGAACAAGAAGGCTTTGAAGTTTATAAGGAAAGTTCTCAAAGTCTCACCAGCTTCCTGGCCAGGTTTTTTGGTTCCTTGCTTTTATTTTTCATGTATCGCCTTCCTCATTACTTATGCCCTGTCCATTAAATCCAGCGCTGGGGCTGATCTCTGGTGTTTCTTCTTTTCCAAGCCGCCTGGCTGCATTGCTGCTCTTAATTAAATAAGTTCAATGTGGGTGCCCAACCGAAGCAAAGGCCAATACTGCATCATTATCCAGGAGATTTGGTTGGCACGGGCCAGCCAGCAAGCAGGGTGAGTTAGGTCAGAATGGATTTTAGGTTAAGGGCGTGCTAGACACCGTTCAAGACTTGGGGGTCCAATCTAAACATTAAAATGCCACCAGCCTCAGAGCCAGCCCCTTGAAATGCTGTTGAATCCCTATATAATTAACTATTTGCTCATAACAATGGGTTGTCTGAAAGATGATGGAAGGATGTGGTCCACTTTCCCTAGAATCTTCAGATGTGGACACTGCCTGGGTCTTTGGAGTTGATGTGGTTTGTCTGTTTGACTCAAACACAGGCCACATTGAAATAGCTCTTTATGGAGCCACCTAAGGGGAGTTTTAAGGTAGCTTGAAAAACTTCCTATAATCTACTTCTTATTTGGAAGCTCTCAACCTGATCGGAAACTGAGTATCTTGTCTTCTTGGACAGTTTAGATCAGAAAGGGCCCTGGGAGCCTGGGATGCTCTACAAAGTGTCCCAAGCTGGGATATTCAACTCAGCTTTCTTCTCTTGGCCAATCTCTGTCTTTAAGCGACAGAAAAGTCATGTTTTAGCAATCAGTACAGTGTGGCAGGCTGAGGAATGGCCCCCCAAAATATTATTATCTCAATAGTAGACTTTATGAATGTTGCTTATATGGCAGACTTTTTTTAAAAAAATTAAAAATTACAGTTGGGATTAGATGAGATGGGGAGATCCTGGATTATCTGGGTAGGCACTAAATGCAATCATTTGCATCGTTATAAGAGGGAGACGGAGGGAGATTTGACACAGATGAGAAGAGAAGGCAAGGCAAAAAAAAGGAAGAAGAAGAAGAAGAAGAAGAAGAAGAAGAAGAAGAAGAAGAAGAAGAAGAAGAAGAAGGAGGAGGAGGAGGAGGAGGAGGAGGAGGAGGAGGAGAAGAAGAAGAAGAAGAAGAAGAAGAAGAAGAAGAAGGAGAATGGAAGGCAAGGTGGCCACAGAGCTGGAGCTGACAGTGATGCAGACACAAGCCAAGGAATGCCAGCAAGCTCTAGAAGCTGGAGAGGCAAGGATCAGATCCTTCCTGAGCCTCTGGAGGGAGCATGGCCCCGCCAACAGCTTGATTTTGGACATCTAGCCTCCAGAACGGTGAGGGAATGAATTTCTGCTGTTTTAAGCCACCGTTTTGTGGTAATATGAGGTAGCAGCCCTAGGAAACTAATAGAAACAGGGTGGTGAGGTGATGTCAGGGGACAGAGAAAAGGATCCAAAGCTAGGCTGGGATCTGACTCACCTGAGGAACACAACTGTGGTCCAAAACCGGGCCCCGAAAGACAGTCCCAGACGAATTGGCTGGTTAATGCTAAAGAAATTAAGTTAAATTCGAGACTGATGGTAGAAGTTTTGAGACTCCCCAAAACTTGGATTATGCCCACATGGCAGACTGCATAATCTCACAGATCTGCTGTTGTGTGTGTATAAAAATGTCAGATGCTAAAGGTCTGTGGAGGATGTATTTGTTTGATTTTCTTTTGTCTCAGCTTTGTCTTTAACTAATGGAACTTCATTCTGAGCGTTGTTTTCTCTGGTTTAACTCTGCTTTTGGTAGGAGACATTTTGCAGGATGACCCCTCACATGGTACAGGTGAATCACGAAGGCCTCTGTTGAGACCCAGCGTCTTGGTGGTCCTTTGAGGCAAAAAGGGAAGTCTGGCATCCCAGGGGTCTGCCTGCTGGGAGTGGACTGTCTCCCCGTCCACTGGGAGGTGTCAGCACCTGTGAGGCAGGTGGAAGGGTGAGTCTGGGGCTGCTTGGCTCCCCCAGGGCTACGTGAATTTTGATACAAAATAACATGTCTATGGCGCAGAGTCTCTCACTTCCGACCAGAAGCCCCCGGGGGCAATGTTGGATGTGCCGCTCACGACGAAGGGCTGGAGGAAATTCAGCCGAACAGAACAAAGTGATTCTGAGGACAAAATGGCTCCATCAAGGGAAAAGTGATTTCAGGGCTGACATCAGCCTGACATTAGCAACCAGGTTCTTCTTCTTATCTGCTTTTGAACCTCAGGAGGAGAACTTGTCTACCTTTGATACTGTAAGCACGATGCTTCATGTTTAAAGATTAAAGCAGCTTTCTGGCTTGTTAGAAAGAAATCACATGGGAATGGGTTTCACAGCCAGAAGCTGGGGTCCGTCAAAAGGATGTCACTCTGATGGGGGAACATCTCCCCCTCCCATGAATATCAAAAAAGCCCATGATTAATTCTTTCCATTAGGAGCCCCAGCTCCCACTACTTTTATGTATAGGATTGAAACAATATAGTCTGATTACCGTTGTGTCCCATGCAGCTTAGATTATAAGTGCAACATGTGAAATGTAAGAGGTTTTTTTTTTTGTTTTTGTTTTTGTTTTTTACATCTTGTCACTCCAGATGAGGACATACTTTGGAAGTGAAATTAGAAACAATGCACCGGTAATTAAAGACCGGTGTCTTCCCTGAGACTAAAACACAGCCCTCGGTGCCAAGATTTTGACTGACAGTATGTAATTAAAAGTTGCTTTAAATGGTTACTAAACATAACCAGCCACAGAAGGGTGGCAGAGAGGAATAATTTTAATATAGGAAGTGTTTAAAAGCTAGACACATTTGGAATATGTGTAAAACATCTGATTAAACATTTAAAGTCCCGTCCCTAGGGTGCACCGAAAGGGTTATACTCCACAGTGTTTGCTTTTTTTTGTTTGTTTACATAAAGCAATAATTTACTGTACTCTGTATTTACCAAAAGTTACTAGTTAATATGTATAAATTTTGAGGGAATAGGGGAAGCCTGGAGAACACTAAATAATGGTATTTTTTCTAATTTATTTTATTTTTTAAAAGATTTTATTTATTTGACAGAGAGAGAGACAGCAAGAGAGGGAACACAAGCAGGGGAGTGGGAGAGGGAGAAGCAGGCTTCCCGTGGAGCAGGGAGCCTGATGTGGGGCTCGATCCCAGGACCCCAGGATCATGACCTGAGACGCTTAATGACTGGGCCACCTAGGCACCCCCAAGTAATGGTATTTTAGAAGATAAAATCCAAGATGCCTGGATTTATCCCTTTTGTTTTGTATTTATTTAATATGATTAAAATAATTTAAAATGTCAATTATTTGTTTTGCTGTGTATAAATTATACGTCAAGTAAAAATTTTAATTGTTGGTGAATTTGAGGACGATATTTTGGTGGGGAGGAGGAAGCAGCTGAGAAAGGGCAAAATGCTTCTTGTGCTCCCCGAGCAACAGTTACCAGAAGGCCCATTTATTTACAAAAGCATCTCAGTTGCAGTGTCACTAGGGAGTTGCCAAAATGCAGAGGAAAGCATTTTAAAGATTGAAAACAAGTAAGTTGATTTAATATGTGTATTTATGAGTTTAAAAGAGTTCACACACTATGTTAATGGGAGTTTGTTTTTGCTGGAAATGCTAGCCTTGATGGTCAAGTCCAAGGCCCCCGCGTGTCCATATCCAGGCCCACAAGTTGCGAAAAAGCACTGCTGGCATCGGAGAGCCCTCCCCTGTCCCCGTAGGCACTGGTGGTGGTCTTACAAGGGCACTTACGGTGCAGCAGACCCCGTTAGACCCCGTTAGTTATTCATGTAACCAATTCTGAGCTTTCTTCTTTGCTGCTTTCAGAACTTCCCATAGAGATGGGACTGAACTGACATCAGGTAAACAGGCACAGAAACTCCTGACTGGCACTGTTAATCTTCCCTAAAGAGAAACAAAACAGGACCCTTTAAAAGGTCAGGCTGAGAGTGTTTGGTAAATCTGAACAGCCCAAGAGAAAAATGTTGCTCAGGGAGTTCACAGTCAGTCCCTCACACCCCACCTTCTATTATAAATTGCTTTGTGACGATGGGGAGAGGTGAAGGTCTTGGTTCCCATTGGAGCAGTGGAGGTTCTTTGTCAGGAGTTGCTTCCCTCCTGACCCTCAGATCAACTATGGTGACAACTCAGATTATTGTCTGAGAGGGACTCGCCGTCTTTTTCAGCATTAGCGGTACATTCTGTTGTCTCATCAAGCAGCCCACTCACCCATGGAAAAGGCTAGATGTGATGGGAAGCCAAAGAAGTGATGTGGGGCTCGATGGTGGGGCTCAAAGGCGGGACTCGATCCCGGGGCTCGATCGGGGACCCTGGGATCATGACCTGAGCCGGAGGCAGTCGCTGAATGACTGAGCCACCCAGGCGCCCCTGAATTCTTAGTATTTTAAGAAACAACATTTAATACCTAGTAATGAGTATTCAGACATACTACCAATATCTGAATACCTATTTTGCTCATAACAAAACAAGCAATAGCATTTTCCCTTAAAAAGCTCTTCTTATAGTCACGTTCTCATCCTTATTGTTTGTAACGGCTGTGAAGTAACAGTCTTCCCGTACCCACAGATCCTCGAGTTTCTGAGGAGAGAAATAAGAAAGTGTCCCCACTTCTCCACAGAGCCAGGAAGAGGGGCAGAGCCCAGTAACGATTGCCATTAATTACCCAGCATGGCGAGTGAAGGTTCACTAGCCTGTTTTCCCCTCTAGTGTTTCCCTGACTTTGCTGAATGTGAAAGGGGCTGAGCCCCCAGCAGACCCAGAAGTAAAGCAGGGGAGCCACAGACTGACTTAACAGCATTTGACAAAAATACAACTCATTAAGATATTTTCTGGAACTAATTTCAAATTTACAGCAAAGTGGCAAGAATAGTACAAAGAACTCCCACAGAGCCTTTACCCCCAGTCCCCATGCCCTAACTCCCTGAGGGGGCATTAACATTTCACCATATTTGCCCTGACGTTCTCTCTTTCCATTTATATTTATTTGTACGTGGAGTGTTTTGTTTTGTTTTTTGTTTTTTGTTTTTTGGAACCTTTGAGAATAAGGTTCAGAAGAACCTTTGAGAATAAGCAGATAGGATGCATCCTTATTCCCCCGAACGTCAATGTCGATGTCCTAAAAACAAGGACATTCTCCTAGTAACCACGGGATAGTCCTCAAAATCAGGAAATAAACTCTGATGCAAGACTGCCATCTGATCCCCAAGGCTCGTTACAATTTCTCCGATAGTCCCCATCGTGTCCTGTAGGGTCGGGAGCAAGCGCGGGGTCACGTGATGCCATTCATCCTCCTGGCCCCTTAGACCCCTTTAATGCGGCACATTTCCAGCGATGCGCTGCTACGCTCGCTCCCTGGGAGAAAAAAGAAGCCCTGATTTGTAGTGGCTGCCAGATTTCATGGCGTCAACATTTCCATTCTGGCCAATTTCAAGTTACCAACTCGATGTCCCCGCCGCTGAAGTGCCGAGTTCGGAAGAGTTGCACACCACTGATTTTCCAGAGTGGGGGCTGGGCCAATATATCGGCGGGCTCTCCTACACCACTGATCTCCCCTGGCTTTCCCTGCATTGCGTGACTATGATGGGACGTTTTTCAAGAGTACAGGCCAGCGACCCTGTCCTTCGTTTGGGGTTCGGTCTGAGACTTCCTCGTGTCTCCATTCAATTTAGGAACTTTGTGGGGGGAACGCCAGCCACAGAAACGATGCTGTGTTCTTCTCAGTGTTTCATGTCAATGTCGATTAGCCCCATTACCCCCATTCTTCTATCACATGGTGAGATAGTGTCTGAACAGGTATCTCCACCGTAAAGATAAACAGTATTTTATACCGATTTGATAAGTAATTAATAAGCATTTCATGGAGAGAGACTTTTTAAAATTGAAGTATAGTTGACTGTAGGGAGATATCTTGAGACTGTTTAAATACCTCGCTCCTCTTTAAAGTTTTACTCGCTAATTTTAGCGTCCATTGGTGAGTCTTGCCTCGATTATTCCTGTTATGATTGCCAAATGGTGATTCTCTAATACCATCAATCCTTTTTAATTGTTATTAGTTGTCATTCTACTTTAAGCAGATCCTTCCCTTTCTCTCAATTTCTTTATATTAGTATGGACTCATGGATCTCTATTTTATTCAGTGGGTTATAATTTGTTGCTGTCATTATTTATATCGATACCAAAATACTGCATATTTGGCCAGGTTGAGCCTCTTCAAGATGGTGTCTATGCTCTGTTGACAGGTTCTCATCATTCTTGGATCAGTTTTTACTTTATGGTACAAACTGTCCCAGGGGCATCTTGTACCTTTCCTGCATCAGCTCTGGAACTACCCATTTTCCAAGGAGCCTTGGTTCCTTGGAGCAGAGAATGGTATTTAGTAACCAAGATCTGGATACTAGATGTGATCATTCTGCTGGGGTTTTATTGCTTCTACCTCTTCTCAGACACATGTAGGAGACACACATATATGTACACACACACACACACACATGCACACATGCACACACATGCATTGTGATGGACCTGAAAATGCACCATTCAGGTCCCCCTTCAAGAAAGACTTGTCGCGGAAAGACTTGTCGCCGAGAACTGTCTCACCTAATGTCCCACCTTTCTGGGGGCAGCCAGCTCACCTATAGTGACTGATCAAGGGAAGGGTAGAAAGCCTGGTAATTTTGGTGCAGGGAGGAACTCTGACAGGAACTCTGACAGAGTGACTTGGGCGCACCCTGCAGTTCAATGTTTCCTTCTGCCCAATCTATTTCCTTCCACATGTTTTGATCCCTAATAAATATCCTACACTCAGAACTTTATCTCAGTGTTTGCCTCCAGAGAATGCAATCTGCTGTGTGCGTGTCACACACACACGGATATCCACACATATACTTATAAATATGTGAATTCACACCATTACTTCCAATACCGTCTAACCCCATGGCTTGATTCCAGTCTTCTCCTCTCCCAACATCATTAATATATTTACTTATTTGCTCCATTCCTCCATATGTGAGCAGTCTCCTGACCATTCAGGCTGTCTTCCCAGTCCCAGCCCCATCACCCCGACCATCCTAGCCTAATCCTTGGCCCTAGCCCTGCTGACTTCAGTGGCCATGTTAGCTGAATCCTCAGCACTGAACAAGAGGAAGGAGGGGTCCAATTAATTTTATGAGGTGGAGGTTATAAAATTTCCTATAAGTAATATATTTTATTTGGTATGAATATAAACTTCAACACCGTGTGATGCTTGTTTCCTTTTTACTAAGGTCTATGAAATTCATATTATAGTTTCATCTAATGTCAAATAGAGAAAGAGTTTTCAGAATCCATATTCTGGCGCATATGAGAGAAGAGAAATGTCAAGAGAAGGCCTTAATTGCTTTAGGAAGCTGCTCGATAAAAAATAGCAATCATTTCCAGCTGAGATAGAAAAGTCTTCGCAGAGGAGGTGGGGTTTGAACTGATTTCTCTAGAATGTGTTAGATTTGAATAAATGGATCAGAAGTGGATCAGGGAAAGCAAAGGCTGGGACATGGAGTCTAGGAATAGGTACAGTGGGTAAGAACAAGGAATATCAGGGGAAAGCATGTAGATTGGGCAGAGAAAGATTCATGTAGGGAGAACGTGGAACATAAACCTGGAAAGTTAGCTTGTGGAGGATCCTGTCCATGCTTCAGATTTTATTGTGCAAGCAATGGAGAGCTACTCTTCATCCTTTGAGTGTAGTCATAAAGATTAGTCTAGCAGCACTGGTCAAGATGCATTGCTGGGAGAGAGAGCAGTTAGGCCATTATTTCAGTGGTTTGAGTGTCGATGATAGAGGCCCTGGTGGAGCTGGTGGGCCAGCCAGGGTCTAGTCAGGGAGGCAGACCCACAATGAGTACTGTGGAATAAGGATTCATTGTAGGAATAGACCTTAGGCTATTGTGAGAGAAACTATGGAAGTAAGAGTCTGAAAGGGGGAGTCGTAAGGTCAGAGAAAAGTCACTAACTAGTCCTCCTAAAGCAGTGACATGAGTGAGAAAGTTGGAGCTTCTGGAGGAATCTGGGGGATAGGTCTCTCTAGCTTCCAGGGTGAGGAGGTAGAAACGTTTATGGAAAGTCATCACTTCTGTGTAGCTCCTGTTTTTATAGGTTTGCAGCCAAGCATCTGGGAGTGGGCCTGGGCTACTGTTAGGGCCAGCAGTTGGGAAGGAGAGCTAAATGTCAAGCAGGGGAGAGCAGGCATAATCTGGAACCCACCTGCTCCTCTGCCTCTGTCTGCCACCACTTCTAACCATGATGACCTTCAGAGAGTAATGGCTGCTCATTCACTCTATCTTCCAAAACTTGCATATGTTCTTTGTGTGGCTCTAGGTCCTCTGGGAAGCAGAAGCCAAAATGGGACTAGCTACGCAAGAGACTTTTTAAGGGAAACATCTGTGAAGGAAAATGGAGAGAGAACCGGGATAGCAGGGAGGTTGAATGAGCCATCAGACCATGGTGCGGGTCTGATCCTGGGTGAAGGAGAAAGGGAAGAAAGGAAGATTGGGCGGATCAATGCAGCTCTAAGAGAGGTTTCCAAGGCCACTGGGGAGTCCTCAAGCCAAAGTCGCCCATCCGAGGAATGTCCCATCTCCTGGGTATGAGCCTATCTCCGTATTCCTGCCACGCTCAGTCATTGGCTGGGTGGTTCATGGAGACTGTGGCCAGGTGCCTCATGGTGATAGATATCAGAGAGGAGCAGTTGGAACCAGTCAATTCACTCCCTACATTTGAAAGTGGGAATATATCAGATACTTGGAATCATTCTCATGGCCGTCATATTCTCTTCCAACTCTTACCTGGAACCATATGGGGAAATGGATTAAGTTCCAGCTTAACCAAATCAGCTCGGTACAGACTGCCACTTTGGGCAGCAAGGGGGATGAGCAGAGGACTTGAGAAGTGCCTCGCAAAGGCACGAAGTGGCAGGAGTTGGTGACTAGAAGGATGAAGGGTAAAAGAAAGGAGGAGGTCAATGAGTCTCCAAGGTTTAATCAAGAGAAAGAGAGAAGGAAGTTAGAAGTGAGGGCTGCTCTGGAGGACAGGGGAGAAATCCAGTTTTAGACCCATTGAATCCGAGGTCCTGGAGGGACATGCAAGTGGAGCTTTCTGCCAATCAGCTGGGAATACAACCTGGGCACTTAGGAGAAAGCTCAGGGAGAAACGTTGGATGTTCACACAGGTGGAAGGATTTGTGGGAACCTTGAGAGTAGATGGATTCTGACAGACTGTGGCTGGAGAAGAGGATTTAATCCCGGATTATGCCCACACTCGGGGGACTTGAAGATGAAAGGGACAGAGGGATCACTCAAAGATAGAAGGACCACGATCACAGAGTGCCACCAACACTGCGGGGGAGGAAGTAGAGTCTCAACGAGGGAAACACCAGCAGTATCAATGCTCCAGAGAGGCTAAGACATTGTCATTAGATTTGGGATCACAAGGTCATGTGTGTTTTTGCATAGTGTAATTTCCAATATGAGGTAGAAGTGAAGGCAGGTCTCTGGGCTTTAAGAAACGAGTGGCAAGGTTAAAAAAGGGACGGGTGCTCATGTAGGCTAGCAGAGCAATTTGCTCAGCATCGAGGACAAGTGAAAGGCTTTCAAGCAGAGGTAGACTTGAGTAGAATTATGTGCCCAGAAGGAGGAGCCAGTGGAAAGAGGAGAGACTGACATTATTAAAAAGAACAAAACCGGGAAAGAGGCCGAAAGAGGTGGAATCAAGAACTCAAGAGAAGGAGTGGTTAGTGCTAGAAAAAAGACCCCCGTATTCTTTTTTTTTTTTTAAGATTTTATTTATTTGACAGAGAGAGACACAGCGAGAGAGGGGACACAAGCAGGGGGAGTGGGAGAGGGAGAAGCAGGCTTCCCGCGGAGCAGGGAGCCCGACATGGGACTCGATCCCAGGACTCTGGGATCATGACCTGAGCCGAAGGCAGACGCTTAACAACTGAGCCACCCAGGCGCCCCGAGACCCCCATATTCTTTTAACAAATACCCCTCCCCTTCTCCTGCACCCAGCAGAGGAAATCCTGGACCTTCTACAGAGGTCCCACACATTATCCTTAGACTGATGAGCACCATGCTTTTTTTTTTTTTACTACTAACAATACCTCATAAGCCAATCATGTATTTGCAAACTACAAAAAGCTTTTTACACAGTTTTGCTTATTAAAACTAACTGCATGGAACAATTATTAAAGAGAAATTATCTTGCAACTCACCGGAGAAGAATCACCCACAGATGTCAGGATTCTGGTATTTTATCCCTCTATTAAATTTAAGGCAGAGGGGCTTGTTAAACTGGCTTTTTATTTGGGGATTTGTGGAGTTAGCATATTCTGAGTGTCTTCAGTGAGATAATTTAGGTAAGAAAGTTTGTGCGTATCTTTCAGTGCAGGTGACAACATTCCAATGAAGTATTTCACAGAGTGCAGAACACAGTCATTAATAACACAACATCCTCAACAGTCATGCATATTTCTTTTTTACAACAAGCATCTTGTTTGGTAATGGCAGGACAGCAGAGTGAATATCCCACCACATTGAAATTCATGAAGTACAATCCATCTTATAAAATGCACATATAAAGACTTTCTGCTCTACTCTTTCTAAACTGCTGTCTCTATCCTTATAACTTAGGGATTTCAGAAATTCTCTCCTGGTAATAATACGTTAAAATGCATCTCCCCTGCAGTATACCCATTATGTCGATTGAACTACACAAAAAATTCTTAAAATATATCCTGCCTTATCTATAGAAGGATAATTATCTGTGGAGGATGCCATGCTTAGAAGGAGCAGGGGGAAAGGACTAATGGCTTGAATGGAGGACCATCCTGGGACTCAGCATCTTTGTAAGAGCAGCTAGGAGTACACGCTGTCAAAATACATCAGGCAAATCAAAAGATTAGAGTCCCTCTCCTTTTGTAAGATGAGAGGGGAAAATGAATAAATGCATCATACTTGGCACTGCTCTGGTTCAATTCTTTTCTATAGGCTGCTCTGCCAAACCTTGTTTATTGAGACTAACTGGGGAGAAGACATGTCTGATTTAGGGAATGTTTCCAAAGAAGTACACTTTTGATACTTTTAAATGCAAATAGTAGCTCAGACCAGGTGTAGATATTGCCAGGTGGGTGTTTTGGGACGACCAGCTTTGTGACTGGAGCTGAGCACAATTTGTAATTAGCTTAGTGACTATGTGTGCAGTAAGTTGATGCTTCTAAATTGTGGTCTTTCGGGCGTGCCCGGGTAGCTCAGTTGGTTAAGTGTCCGACTCTTGGTTGTGGCTCAGGTCATGATCTCAGGGTGGTGGGATTGAGCCCTGCATCAGGCTCTTCGTTCAGTGTGGAGTCTGCTTGAGATTCTCTCCCTCCCCCTCTCCAGTTCTGCCCCTCCTCCCACATGCACGCGCACGTGCCCATGCTCTCCCTCTCTTAGATAAATAAATAAATACATAAATACATAAATGAATAAATATCTTTAAAGTGTGGTCTTTCAACACATTTTTTACTTTTCAATCTTCCATATTCTTCTCGTAACTTTGTTTATCCTAGTAAGTAATCTTCCAGAAATAAAGTTCAGTCATGTCCTTGTTTCATGAATTCAAATTTAGTGACACCTCAGTTATGTAGGATTTATTTGTGTGCCTGTGTATTTGTATGTGTGTTTTAAGCCATTTTTATATTTAACCCAGGAGGGAGAAAAAGGAATGTTAAGTTATAGGCCACAGTGTCATAGAAGTTCTGCGGGTGGTTTCAAGGGAAGTGAATTTTACCATTTTTTTGGAAAAATACCATGTTCCAGACACTGAATTAGGTGATTTCATATTAGAAGCCAGAATTTCTTTTTTCTTTTTTTTTTTTAAAGATTTTATTTATTTATTTGAGAGAGAGAGAGAATGAGAGATAGAAAGCACGAGAGAGAAGAGGGTCAGAGGGAGAAGCAGACTCCCTGCTGAGCAGGGAGCCCGATGCGGGACTCGATCCCGAGACTCCAGGATCATGACCTGAGCCAAAGGCAGTCGCTTAACCAACTGAGCCACCCAGGCGCCCTAGAAGCCAGAATTTCTAAATCCCAGTCCAGGAATCCTTATAGTCTGATCTTCTAAAATCATCTAATTCCCCTTTTTAAAAAGATTTTATTTATTTGTTTGAAAGCAAGAGTGAGAGAGCGTGAGAGAGAGAGAGAGCAGAGGGAGAGGGAGAAGCAGGCTCCCTGCTGAGCAGGGAGCCCAATGCGGGGCTCGATCCCAGGACCCTGAGATCATGACCTGAGCCGAAGGCAGACGCTTAACTGACTGAGCTACCCAGGTGTTCTAAAATCATCTAATTCTTATGCTAAGGAAATATGCTTCCTTGAAAGACACAGAGAGTCTGGGACTAGCCCTCGGGATAGAAGAGGAATCGGGGTCACTTGGGTGGCAGCCCCGTCTAGTGGAAGCAAAGTAGATGACCCAGAATCCAGGCAAAAAATTCATCCCCTTCACCACAAAGACTGAAAAAAACTCCAAAGCAGAATCAAATACTGAGTAAGGAAAACAGACAGCCTCAAATCAGCCAACGTAAGTGCATGTACTTTTCTCATGATAGAGTTTCATGACTTTTCACTCAGAATCGATTTACTCTTATATTGGACACAACTTTAACTTGCTTGAATGACTGGTTTCTTAGCCAGCTGGAGATTAGAAGCAACCTGTTCCATTAGGGTGCTGGTAGTAACAGCTGTACTTGCTCATAGAAGGAGGAGATAGAGTCTGGCACGTCTAGCAGACGTCCAAACTCAATGCCTGCATGCAGACGATAAAGTGCTCCAGTAATCCCCAAGTGTATTTCCACGTTGTAGCACAGAGAAATATGCCTCTGACTAGCCAAGCAAAGATTAATTTCTGTCCAATTGACTCATGTTAAGGTGGCGAAAATATCTAGAACATCAAAATGTTTGGGAGTAGAGTTTCCACTACATTTAGGTTTTATTAGTAAGGACCATTTTGTTTGAGGCAGAGCCAGAAAAAAATGCTGTTTTCCTCTCCTTTTATTTCATTCTTTTCCTCGATCGTCTACTTGTTCCTTGTTTGTGTCCATCCAGCAAAATTTGATGTGGCTGAGGTGTTACGACATTAAGACTTCGAGGAAATACCACCGTTTTAGATGGCCTGATTTCTCATTGCTTTTAAATAATTTATACAGGTCTAGCAACTCTCAAGACCCAACTGAAATCTGGGGAAATGTTTCTCTGATGAGAGGGAAATGAAGGACTTCAGAGTGTCCGTGAGAACTGAACCACAATCCAAGGCAGTTCTTTTGAGAAATGTTGAATTGTGAGTGAATGAATGCTTCTTGTCCTTAATACAGCTCTTCTGCATATAAACAGGAGGCAATATTATCGATTCAAAAGAATAAGAAGGAAAAGGAACAGGGAGGAAACACAGAGGAATGAAAAAAAAGGAAATAGATTAGAACAGGAGGATGAGGCTCCTATCCGAGCAATGCAAGGACTTAACACTACTTAATGCACCAGCCCAAGATGTGTGGAAGACCAGCCTGAACTCCCTTTTAAAGTTCACTTCCACAAATATATTCAGTTCTGTTCAGCTAATTTACTAGACATTTATTGAGCCCTACAATAGGGCAAGGCTACTCAATCTATGTGATCTATTAGAACTATCCCTTACTAATTCGTTCCAAAAATCTTTGGACACACACACGTTTTCATTACTTTTAGATAACATCAGTCAAGGGTACCATTTCCTTCTGATCACTTTCTTTTCTTTTCCTACACAATTGGAAACCAGAGAAGTCAAGTCTTACACAAACAACCAAGAGCAATTAAAACAAAACTGGTTCAACAAAACTGTGAAATTGGCCAGCCTGATCTTCTTTGCTTTCATGAGCGGCCCTTCCTACAGCAGCATCATTTAATTTCCACATTTATTGAGCACTTACTTTCTTTCAGACATAGAAAACCTGCCTTCAGACAATTTTTTTGGCATCAGTTATTTATTAATTTTCAAATGAATATATATATTCTTTTAAGTGCCAGGCTCGGTGTTGGTATTTCACAAATAAACTGTTATATATATATATTTACAGTCCAAAAGTACAGTCTGTAAGTCAATGTGTTGCCTTCCACAGGGTATCTGCTTTTAAATTTTCTCAGTTTGCAGAATAAAAGACTTGGAATCGGAGGGGAGGAAAAAATCTATTCCTCCGCTTTCTTAAGTTCTATAGTGGGGGCCTGTAAATTAAACTGACAAAAGAGAAATTTACAGGAGAAAAGGCATACGCATTTCATTTGTTGTTAATATTTTAATTTTTATGTGTGTAGACACAGTCATAGAAAAGAAATAAAGACCCAGAGAAGCATTAAAGACCTGGGGGCTTATACGCCGTCTTAACAAGAGTAATGCATTTGAAGAGAAGTAACAAGACAAAGGAAAAGACTGATGGGGGCAGTACATTGAGGGGAGGTAAATATAAGGTTAAATATAATGGAAGATAAGGATTATTTTAGTTAGGTTTGTGCAGACTCATCTTGGTCCCGACTTTCTGTCTCCAGGCATAAGGATTGTTCTCCTCCTGGTATGGGAGACAGGAGGGAGAATGCCTTCACAGAGGGAAATGTTTATCCCTTTCTAGGTAGACACGGGGAGAGCAAAGAGCTCTTTGCTCTTTCTGTTTGCTGCTTCTGAATTGTCTTCAGTTCAAAATACTCCTTATGCTAAAGTGGCATTATTTTGGGGTGGCATATTCAGATCGGTGCCCTTGGACCGAGCGACTTCATTTTCTCAACCTCAGTTTCCTCAGCTGTCAAATGGGGCCTGTACCATTTGCTCCAAGGGTCTCGGGAAATTCTATGTACGTGAAACTTCCACATAATAACAACTAATGTTAATGGAGCACTTGGGGAAGGCCAGGCGCTTTTCTAAACGCCTGACGCGGTTATCTCAGTAAGTCAAAAACAGCGGTATAGAGTAGGAGCCTCCTTATAGAGAGGAGGGAAGGGGACGGAGGGGAGGCAGAGGTGCCTGAGGTCAGTGGTTACTTAGGTGCCAGAGCTGGGTGATTCGATCTGTCAGTCTCCAGAGCTCTGGTTTGTAAACCACTGTCCTCCAGGCAGCCAGCCCAGGTCCGTTTCTCTTCTTTCCTTGGAGCGCTCTCTAACGCCCCCTCCCGGCCGCTGCCTCCGGCCAGCGGTTTCTCTGTAGTCCCTTACTGGACGCCCGCGCGGTAACACCAGGCGCCCTTGGCGCGGGGACGGCTGGCCGTGATGAAAGCTAGTGGCTCTGGCGCGGGAAAGCCGGCAGGAAGCCTGTCCTCAGGGGGGCCCCTCGCTCTGCTGCATGGCACCGCAGCAACAGTTGCCGGTCTCTGCCGCAGGTCCGACCGTCTGGAGAAAGGCCCCGAGTCTCTGCAAAGCAAAAACGATGTGCACTAGCCTGGCGTTCAAACCCTTCTTTTCCAGTTTGACCCAACCCACGGCTTAGTCACCTTGTACACACACGGCGGGGCGGGGGCGGGGGAGGGCTGGTTTGCGGAGTGATTTCCCAGGCTCCCGGTTTGTTACCTCTCCTGAGAGCGTTTGCAGCTATCTGATGGCGCTTACTCTGTGTAGCGCAAAGAGAAGAAACCACCCGACACAAACTTCAGCTCGATATAAAGAAGGCTTTTTTTTTTTAAGATTTTATTTATTTGAGAGAGAGAGAGAGAGAGAGAGCACAAGCAGGGGAAGCAACAGAGGGAGAGGGAGAAGTAGGTTCCCCATGGAGCAGGGAGCCGGGATCATGACCTGAGCCGAAGGCAGATGCTTCACCGACTGAGCCACCCAGGCGCCCCCCACCCTTTTAAAATAAAGCTTGTTTCTGTCTGTAGAATGAGCCACTCGCAGAAGGATGAATTCTCTGTCTGTGAAAGTGTGCAGGCTCCCGGAGGCTTCTCGTCAAGGTCACTGGAATAGCACAGTTAACAGTAAGAGCAACATCAAACTGAGTTTGGATCCAGCAACACCACATGCTAACGGTATGCATTGGATGAGTCATGTCATCTTGCTGAGTTTCCTCCTATATGAAGTGGAGTAAGGGTCTGGGAGAGGCTTAAATGTTGAGAAGTCTGTGGAGCACCTCAATTGGTGCCCTACACTCAACAACACATGGTGTTTATTTATTTAACTGACACTCATAAGGGCCTTCTTATGTGCTTTGCAAATATGAACCCCCTAATTCCCACTACAGTCTTATGAGGTAGAGCTGTTACTGTATCCTGGTGGAATAGTGGAGGCAGTGATTTCTAGAGCCCCTTCTAACTCTGCGATTGGATGACCAGGCTCCTGTGATGGCAATGTTAGTAACAGATCTAGCCAGGCAGCTCTTGGTGAACAGAACTGATGCTTGATGGACTGATTGTATTAGCCACTAGCTTTCCTGATCTAGGAAATCCTGATTTAGGATTTAGGTGGGGCACTCCTCAAGTCTCATGCAGCTTAGAGCCCCTGAAAATACCCCTAATCAAGCATTTTCTCCCATACAGACATGTCCATTAACAAATTCTTCCATTATCCTCGAAAGCATGCTCTGGCTGCCTGGAAAATTCTCTCCTTCCCCCCGCCCCCAGCCCCCCTCTCCTTCTTCTCATATTTAATTGCTACCATGTATTTAATACTTATCCATGCCAGGATCCATGTTAAACTGTGTGTGTTTGTGTGTGTGTGTGTGTGTGTGTTTGAGCAGGAGAGTGACATCCAGTCGTGTTTTGGCAAATCATTAAATATAGACCCAGCCTGATTCCATGCAGGCCCTTGCTTATTTACATAGGTTACTTTAACGTGCCTGGGATCTGTTCCTGTCCCTGACGATTCCCTGTCTCCCTGTGTGTGAGCCCCTGCTACAGCTAAGTAAATAGCAGAACTGAGGTTTTCCATGACAACAATTTCCCGTTATTTAAAGGAAAAAAGAAAGTGCTTTATAATGAAAGGTGATAAAAACAAGATTGAAGTAAAAGACAAGGCAATCAGAAGATAGAAAATGAACACGGTATCTAAAGAATGGAAGAAGGTCATGAGATGCCAGGTGAGCACAGCTGGTAATTATGTGTTAAGACTGATGCCATGTATCTGCATTTTTCAAAAGCTAACATTTTGCATGACAGATTTTTCTGTGAGTAAATGCTTGAGTTCTTTTTTGTTCTTACAGATTATTTTTTTTGACCACAGAAACTCATAACCTAGACGGAAGGAGGGAATAAAGGAGAATCATTCCTTTATTTACTCATATACTTATTTAATAACCCTATGTTAAATTTTTATTATGGCTAGTTTGGGGTTCCACACCATAGGCAGCATTTTAAAAACAAACAAAATGATAAAAGGGTAAAGAAATGGGCTTTGCTTAAAGGCCCAAAAAGTTGGTTGTTTGCTCAAGGAAAAAAATTGTTAATGTATCAGTCGTACCTTTAATTATATAGGGGTTATTATAAACAGTAGTTTTTCTTTGCCAGGCAAAAAAAATAAGAACTAGTTTTCACCCATAGCAGGAAGAGTTTAGAGGCTAGAATGGAACCTCATTACAGAATAATTAAGAGTCCACTTGACTGGGCTGTCTTAGCAAAGGGCATGGCCCAAGCTGGGCTAAGAGATAAGGGAGCTGGTGGCCCTCCTTCACACCACACCCGCTCAATCTCAGTTCCAGTGAGTCAAATTATTGGAGCCTAATCAGCATTGCTGGGAAATCTCTGCTCTGAGTCTAGATTTGACTTGCAACAGCACATTTCCCAGCCCCCCCCCCCGCCCCGCTCCCTGGGGCTGTGGACAGGGCAGCAAGCTCAGTATGAGGACACCTGGCTGGCAGGTCCTGCTCCACAAATTGCTTTCCTTCTTTGGACTCCAGTTTTCTCATCCATAGAATGAGCAAGTTGGTCTGCATGCGAATAGTTCTCCAACTTCAGTGTGGATGAGAACCTATGCTATTTACTCTTGTTATTATTATTATTATTATTATTATTATTATTATTATTATTATTTAGAGAGGCACTTGTTTCAAATCCAGTTTTCTATTCCTTTCTCTGCATAAATTTTTTATTTAGTTAGTCTGGAGTGGGGCACAGGACCCAAGGTTCTGTTTCTTAGTAAATGTCTGATATGAGTGATCCTAGGCTAGTGTATCAGTCAGCTTGGGCTGCCGGAACCCAATAGCACAGGCTGCGTGGCTTACACAAGAGATTCATCTTCCCGAAGTTCTGTAGGGTCGACGTCCAAGATCACAGTGTTGGCAGGGTTGGTCTCTCCTGAGACCTCTCTCCTTGGCTTGCAAATGGCTACCCTCTCACTGTGTCCTCACCAGGCCTTTCTTCTGGGTGGGCATCGCTGTCTGCTATCCCTGAGAGTGAGAAACATTTCAACAGAGAGAGCCCGAGGTAGGCAGTCTCTGTGTGTCCTAGTTCTCAGAAGGACACCAGGCAGATTGGATCGGCACCCACCCTGAGGACCTCATTTTGATTTAATCGCTCCTCTAAAGGCCAGGTCTCTGAGTACTGTCACATTCTGAGGTTCTGGGGGTTAGGGCTTCAACATATGGATTTAACTGCTAACTAGCTAATAATCTCTAAATTTAAGGTGATCTCTAAAATTCTGTACCCCACAAAAGCTGGATTATACCTCTTTCCAGGCCCAGGCTCCTCTTTGAGGCTTCTTCCTCTTTTTTTTTTTTAAATTTTATTTACTTATTTGACAGAGAGAGCGAGAGAACACAAGCAGGGGGAGTGGCAGGCAGAGGGAGAAGCAGGCTCCCCACTGAGCAGGGAGCCCGATGCAGGACTTGATCCCAGGACCCTGAGATCATGACCTGAGCCCAAGATGGATGCTTTACTGACTGAGCCACCCAGGCGCCCTCTTTGAGGCTTCCTATAGAAGTACTGTCGGGGGGGGCGGGGGGGCGCCTGGGGGACTCAGTCGGTTAAGTGCCTGCCTTCAGCTCAGGTCATGATCCCAGCGTCCTTGGATCGAGTCCCACATCAGGCTCCCTGCTCAGCGGGGAGCCTGCTTCTTCCTCTCCCTCTGCCCCTCTCCCTGCTTGTGCTTTTTCGCTCTCACTCTCTCAAATAAATAAAATCTTTAAAAAAAATTAAAAAAAAGTACTGTGGGGGTAGCTGAACTCTTTATTTTTATAGTCTCTCCACTTCTCTAGCCAAAGTTTCCAACCATAATCTGGTGACATCTGGCCCTAATCTCCAGGCCCTAACTGGTTTTACCACCCTCTCTAAGGTGCCTGCCAATTGCCAGACCCCACCTCCTACACTGGTTTCAGCTATGTTATTGTCTCATTTCCTTATCTGTCTCCTTATTTCCTGCCCTTCTCCCCTGCTAGACTCTAAATTCCATAGATCAGCTGAACTACATAGTACATTGTTTCCAGCACCATACACAGTGCCTGGCATACAGTCGGCGCTCATAAACTATTGATGCATGAATAGAGATGAGTTGAGATGACCTTTAAGGTCCATCCCAACCCTCAGAGTCAATCAGCTTTTTCCTCTTTATTCATCCATTGGGATGGTGTGTAAGAGGTTTCTCCCTTGCCAGAGGGAATGGATAAACTGTGTGCAGTGATATCTACCTAGACTCCCAGAAGAAGTGAAAAGTAGGCTCACTTGTCATCCCACCAATGTCTTAGTAGTGCCCTGGACAGTGAGTGTGTGGACTGTACTACCCAGAGGTAGGTCATGGACAGAGGGCGGCAGTTAACCAAGACCGAATGTCGTACACCACCCATGATGTCGGAAGTCCTGCACACGAGTCCACGTGCGCCCACAACTGGAGTCCGAGTGTGATCATCAGTCTTCTTGCAGATGGTCAAAAACACTTATCAACTTTGGTCCTGAGACAATTGCTGGGACAACATAAGCAGTTAAACTTTTTGACTTCTTTTAGGTTGATGGAAAGATGCTGGAATGTGTTCAATAAAAGCAACAGTAATAATGCAATAAAACCAATAATAAATGAGAAAAGTAAAATATCAACAATAATTTAAACAGAATCTGAGGTGCAGAGGCAAATTATAATCTCTGATTGGGTTGAATCTCCATATGTGAAATCTTAAGGCTACAGAAGGCAATGTTTTTAGATAGCTCTCATGTACATCTTTATGGAAGGCCTCAACCCCAGGCTGAATTGATTGCTTTTTTCCGTATATTTATTAAATTTGAGAGCAAATATTTGTTTCTATGTCTGTTCCCTCTACTTTAACCTGGTTCATCGAGAGCAATGATCATATCTTATTTATTTCTGCATCTCTTATACCTGCTACATGGCTCTCGAAAATTGTTTACTGAATGAATGACTAACAAGGAGATTTAAATATTATTGACTAGTAGGTATTGCCAAAATGTTTTATGGCAAAGTAGACTGAGACTCATTAATTCTGCCATGATCATTCTGATGTGTCCTGCTCTCAGTGATTATGTTTATAGAATTTTTAAAAACTGGTTTTTAGTCTAAGGTCAAAATATCTTAGAGTGGGGAATGCCACGTATGTTTGGGAGAGGAAAGTAGCCAGGAGAAGGGTGCCTATATGGCCCACGTCTAGGAATACAGAGTGATTTTCAAATGATCTCAGGTCACACATAATCAAGAAAGTAAATATATTGAGGGGGCGTCAAATACCTGTAACACAATGCAAAGCATGAAAGAAGATCATCTTGTGCTCCAGATTATACATTGTTCCTCCACTCAAAAGTATACATAATAGTAAATTGACTGTAATTATTAATACCAATAGTCCCATTCACTGAAAAATCAGTTTATAACAAAGCGTTATTTCACTTCCAAGCTCCGGGGGCCATAGCCAAGCACCTGCCAGAGAGGCAGTCAGGGGGGATTATTATTAATTATCTGTCCAATTATTCCTCTCTCCCTCAGGAACAGCAACAATATATGCTCCACATCTAATGAGGGCAGGAAGGATCCACTCGTGCCCACCTTACTACCTCAGGGTCCTTCTGACAAAGAGATTGTCCTGGCCTGCACCACAGGTGCTCAGCGAGTAACAACCGTCCTTAGAAGGTGCACAGAAATTTGTGCTACTGGGGGAGACGGACAGAAGTTTTCTGCACTGGAGAAGTTGTTTCCCTTTTCCTCAATCACTTTCCCTTTTCCTGACTCCCCTTTACCTCCTCACCCCACCCCCCAAAAACCTTCCTTCAGCACTACCATCTTCTTGAGCTAATCTTTCTATCGTGCTCCCAACGAAACTGGTTTTTGGGGGGACAGCTTGGGTAGATGGCAAAAGGGCTGTGGAGCATCTTTAAATTGAACAAGGCTTTTTTTTTTTTTTAAGATTTATTTATTCATTTTAGGGGGAAGAGGGGCAGAGGGAGAGAACCCATAAGCAGACTTCCCACTGAGCTTGGAGTCTGAGGCAGTGCTCCATCTCACGACCCAAGAGATCATGACCTGAACCGAAATCACGAGTCTGACCTTTAACCGACTGAGCCACCCGGTACCCCCCTTTTAAAAATTGTGGCAAAATATATATAAAACTGACCATGTTAACCATTCTAAAGTGTACACTTTAATGGCATTTTGTATATTCACAATGTTGTGCAACCACCACCACCATCTAGTTCCAGAACATTTCATCACCTGAAAAGGAAACCCCACATCCATGAAGCAGTTACTCCTTATTCCCTCTTACCCCCAGCCCCTGGCCACCACTAATCTATGAGTTGCCTGTATGGATTTGTCCATTCAGAATATTTCCTATTCAGTCTGTGGCCTTGTGTGACTAGCTTCTTTCACTTAGCTAGGTTCATGCAGTTCATATCAGCTTTCCCATTCCTTTTTTATGACTGAATAATATTCCAGTGTGTGGGTATACCACATTTGGTTCATTAGTTAATAAACAGTTGGGTTGTTTTTTTCAACCAAGCTTTTTTTTTTAAGATTTTATTTATTTTTTTTTGAGAGAGAGAGAGAAAGCACAAGTGGGGGAAGGGAGAGGGATAAGCAGACTCCCCACTGAGCATGGAGCCCCACATTGGGGCTTGATCCCAGGACCCCAAAATCAAGAGTCAGTGCCCCTCCACCAAGCTTTTTAAGGATATCCTCCATGCATTACCCCCATTTCCTTAATCTAATGGGGGACCTGGCTTCTCCCCTAACAAGAAAAACAACCACTAATGAGAGCAACCTATGGTTTGAAGGAGCTCGCCTGTTCCAGGCATCGTGCACTGTGGTTTACAAGCATAATCCTATTTAATCCTCATGAGGCAAAAGCCTGCGCATGTTGGTCTCACGCCAGGCAGCCCAGCAGAGGGGCCGGGGGCTGAAATCCAGCCAGGCTCTACCGCCTGTTTCCGTCTTGAGGGAGAGGTGCTGGGCTCCGGTGTGCACAAAAGCAGCCCTATCAACAGCAATTTGGGGTAAATATTCTCATTATTCCCAATCTAATTTAAGGAAAATGAGAATTAAAGAATTTCCATCATTTATTCGAGATTACACATCTAACAAGGAGGAAGAGACCAGATGAACCCAGATCTGGCTAGATCCGTATCCTTGGCTACTACCTTATACCTAGAATAACATTGGCAAAGACCTCTGTGGCTTCCTTTCTTCTTCCAAGATTTTCTTTTGTCATATTCCAAAGTGAAACCTCTATTTTACCCTCTACCCCGGTCTGTAATGCACACGTATAACAAAACAGTTTCATGAAACGACACTTAACCTTAGTACCTGCAATGCACTTTTTTGTTCTATCTCGTTTTCTTAAAATAAAAACTGGTAAAGCTCCACTAAATTGATTTACAACAGATTGTCACTCACAGTTTAAAAAACACCCCTGGCTGAAATCTGAACATTCTTTTTTTTTTCCCCAGTCTTTACTCAACCTTTTTGTGATATTTGACACTGTCGGATGGGCCTCTACTTCTCAAAACTCAGTATGTTTTTGGATCGCTCTCATTTGGGCTTGAGAATGCGATTTCTGGCTTTCTTCCTGCATTTCAACCTAAATGTCTTATCTGTGCTTTCACCATAGGGGCTCAAAGCTGAGCTCCTTGTTCCTGCCTCCCTCTCCATCATTTCAAAACTATTGTTTTCTTTTTTTTT